>NC_048598.1:127845651-127955651 GCF_003668045.3 Cricetulus griseus
CCTCTGAAACCATAAGCCCCCCTCCATAAAATCTTTCTCCTATGAATTTCATTGGTCATGGTGTCTTATTACAGCAATAAAACAACTAAGACTTAGCCTTGAACTCCTGATCCTCCTGCCTCTATCCTAAGTACTGGGATTAGTGACCTGAGCCATCACATAAGACTCTTGCTTCTCTTTAAAAATGAATTCTGGACAGTGTGTAGAATAATAGAATATTTACCCTGGGGAATGAACACTTTTAAGTACTCTGTCAGGCTGTGAAGTCTAATCAGGTTTGGGCTTTGTTGTTGCTATAGTTACCCTAGTCTACTACAGACTTTAGATTCTTTGAGCTGTGGGCTATTTCCATCTTGTACATAATCATCATGTCAGGCCTGAGATGTCATGGCCATAGTTTTTCTCATTGGCCATGCTGTATTCTGAGTTCCAACAGGTCCTGCCTGCCTTAGCCAAACAGGCTTCTCTGTGTGTTCTTCCTCCTGTGATGCAGGCCTTGCTCTTGAACAAGGAACTGTTCTCCAGAATTTCTTTTGGGTGATAAAGTCAGGATTCCCCTGCACCCCCCCACCACCCCCCACCCCCCGTATAAAATACCTTTATTGTTTTACATTTGACTGTTAACTTATTCAATTAAAAATTTCTAAGTTAGGGGTTGCAGAGATGGCTCAATGGTTTATGGCTTATGCTGTTCTTCCAGAAGACCCCATTTTATAACACCCACACCCACATCAATTAGATCACAACTTCCTGTAACTCCAACTTCAGGGGGTCCAACTGTTGTGTCTGGCCTCCTATGCACTCAAGTGTGCATACCATTCATGGGCATATACATAAAACTTTTTTTTTTTTTTTTTTTTTTGAGACAGGATCTCACTATTTAGCTCTAACTGTCCTAGAACTCTATGTAGACCTGGCTGGCCTTGAACTCACAGAGATCTGCCGGCCTCTGCCTCCCTGGAGGCGCTGGGATTAAAGGTGTGCACATAAGACATCTTTAAAAATCTTTGATTATTTTTAAAGACCTTTTTAAAAATATCTAAATTAGAAAGCACCTTGACCAAAAATTTTGAATGCATTATTTGATTGTTAAGGTTGCTATGGAGAATCCTGATAGTATTATGAGCCTCTGATTGGACCCTTAGAACCTTCCCTCCATCTTCAGCTTCCTGAATTTTAGTCTTAAGATGCTTGTTCCTTGTGTGTCCCTTCCTTGCCATCCTTGTTGGTACTTTCTCAGGTTCTAACACTCGAGTGTTCTGGTCTGTGAAGCTCTAACCTGGACCAGACTACCTCTTCAACCTCGACTTACACTCTGCTTTTTTTTTTTTTTTTTTTTGAAAACAAAATCTCATTATACGTACAACTGAGACTGGCCATAAATTTCTAGATCTGCTGTGTATCCAGATTGGCTTCCAGCTTGAAGTGCTCCTGCCTGTACTCCGCAAGTGTTGGATTGCAGTGTGTGGTATACGCCCAACTCTGGTTAAGCTTCAGCTGTGCAGGTTCTCTCTCTGTCTCTGTCTCTGTCTCTGTCTCTGTCTCTCTCTCTCTCTCTCTCTTACCTCTGCCTAAGACTCAGTTCCCCCACCACTGTTTCTCCCCACTGGCGATTGAATCTGGAGTCCACAAAGTGCCCCACCACTGAGCTTTATCCCTAGCTGTTTGTCTTTGTTTATTTTTTTATTGGGTAGTGGGGTATTAGATATCCAGGATGGCCTTGAACACACTCCATAGCCCAGGCAGGCCTTGAACTTGTGACCCTCTTAGCTCAGCCTCCCAAGTATCTTAGTCTGCAACACCAGGCCCATGCCATCCGACCCAGCTAGCCTAGGAGACGCTTGCTGCATGTGGTCTAGTACCTTCCTCCTGCCTTTCATTCTGCTTGCAAATGTCACTTCATAGGAAAGCTTTTCAGCTAAAGATTTCATTTAGAAGATTCCCTGCCTATTTCTTCTTCCTTATTCTAATTACTTTTTATAATACTTAGCACCAAGTTGGTTTTTTTTTTTCCATTTAATCAGTCTTTAATGAAAACTAAGTGTAGAGTGATACTTCTGTCTCAACTCTTTGGAAAAAGGGGAAGACATGATCTTCTTCCGAATGTGAGAGACACATTGAAATGATATTTACAGTTCTTGCTTGGTCAGAAGTCACAAATGGATTGCACTTTATCATGGCAGCTGCCACTCCAGCAATGACTGTGAAAAGGTAGCATTGAGTATTTTTACTATTAGAATCTGTTGTCTGTGTTTGTATCAATTGTTTCACAAGAAGGCAAGGGGCTCTGTGTTCTTTTCCAGCTTGCTCTCCCTCTTTCACTATGTTGCCAAAGCTGGCCCTGAATACCTAGACTCAGGATCTCCTTGCCTCAGCCTCCTGAGTATCCAGAACTATAGGAGAATGCCACCACCTTTGTTGCTGAGTTCTTGAATAGGGCAGTTCTTTAGGAGTTGAGTAGACACAATGTTGTCAGACCTTACCAATTTCTAACTACAATGTATATTATTTGTCATATGTATCATGTAGTTGATTTTTAAAATAACATTAGCATGGTAACATCTTTTTGTAATGGAATAGTTCTTAGTTTTTGTTTCTTTTCTTTCTCACTCCTGCCCTCCTGCCTTTTACAGTTATTAAAGATGGCATTTGCTAATTTTTAAAGCATCTTTTCGGAATCAGAAGAAATAGTAAACACACAGTACTTCTAACGTTGCAAATTGAGACAGCTTTTGACGAGTAGTTTGGTTTCTCTTTATTTGGTTAACCAGCTGGTTGTTCTGGAAAGGAAAAGCAGTTAATTGTATTCATTGAAAGAAGCTGGGTAGACTTCTGTAAAGATTGAGTTTTGCATGGAAGAATTACTTGAGAAATTACTTGGGATGTTACTGGGAAATGTTTAAAAATTTAGATTTATTTTGCCAGGTGTTAGTGGCACATGCCTTTAATCCCAGCACTAGAGAGGCAGAGGCAGGTGGATCTCTGTGAGTTCGAGGCCAGCCTGGTCTCCAGAGCGAGTGCCAGGATGGGCTCCAAAGCTACACAGAGAAACCCTGTCTTGAAAAAAACAAAAACATATATATATTATATATATATAGATTTATGTTTATAAGTGTTTTTGCCTGCTTTCATCTATGTGTACCATATGAATGCCTGGGGTTTGCAGAGGTGAGAAATCATTGTATCCCCCAAAACTAGAGTTATGGTCTTTGAGCCACCACAGGTGCTGGGAACTGAACCCAGATCCTTTGCAAGAGCAACAAGTGGTCTTAACCTCTGATCCATCTATCTTGTCCCATTGTGTCTGTTTCTTATTTCCTTTCTCTTTAGTTTTTTGAAACAGGGTTTCTCTGTGTAGCCCTGGCTGTCCTGGAGCTCACTATGTAGACCAGGGTGGCCTTGAACTCAGTGATCTGCCTGCCTCTGCTTCCTAAGTGTTAGAATTAAAGGCATGTGCCACCATGCTCACTTGTGTTTGTTTCTTTTAAAGGCGATTTGAATGTTACAGCTGTAACTCAAAAGATCATCTTGCATTGTCTGAGATACTGTTATTTTCCCAGTTCCTTCTCCTTTCCCTTGGATGAGAAAAATCCTGTACCTTAAAAACTGTACTTTTCACAGGGTGCAGTGGTGCATGTGTTTAATCCCAGCACTGGGAAGGCAGGACAGGCTGATTTCTGGGTGTGAGGTCAGCCTGGACTTCACAGAGAGTTCCAGAACAGCCAGGGCTACATAGAAAGACCCTGTCTCAAAAAGAAAAAAAAAATGGTCTTTTTTCCTATAGTATATTTAATACATGGGATGCCATATGTTGCTATAGCTAGTATCTTGAGCATTTTATTTCTTTTTAAAAATATGTTTTAATGTTTTATTTCTGTTTTTTTTAAATGTATGGCAGAGGCATGAATGTGTGTGTGTGTGTGTGTGTGTGTGTGTGTGTGTGTGTGTGTGTGTGTTCATGTGCATGCCTGTGAGTACTAATGTTCATGGATGCCAGAGGCATCTTTTCCCTGAATTATGGGCAGTTGGAAGCCACACAGCATGGGTGCTGGGAAATGAACTTAGGTCCTTTGGAAGAGAGTTCAAGCTCTTAACCACTGAGCCATCTCTGCATCCCTAGTATCTTGAACATTTATGTGAGTTAAAAACAGCATATTCATTTTCACTAAGCTACATTAATTTACAAAGGCATTAACTCTCAGTCATTAATGAATGTGAAATTTAAAACTATATTGGAATTGTAGCAGATGTCAATTTAGCATACTTTCTACTAAATATTCAGCACTTCTTCCCAGTTTAAACCACATGGTTCCTTGGTAATTGTTTTAAAGCCAGTTCCTTGTTCATTTAAAGCACACACACAGATTTCACTAAATTGTTGGCATGTTTTCCGGGAAGGGTTCTAAAGTTAAGCTAATGTATGCTTTTTGTACTGAGCTAGTCTCCCTACAAGACAAACTGCTGATGTGTGTGAGTGACCATTCCCATTTAGCCTCCCAGTTATTCTGAAATGCTCTTACCCTGGATCCTAAGCTGTACCTGTGTGTTCTACTTCAGATAAGCTGCCATGAGGTGTGTGTGGAATATATCAAGCTTCTTAATTGTCTGCTGTACAGCCACCACGAGATTTTCCAGGGTGGCCACTGACCTTGGTGCAAGTACATGGCATTAGGCATTAGAAGCTACTGCTTCCAAATGTTCTTCTAGTGTTTCCTCTTTAAAAAATTAATAAGGTGTATGCTTATACAGAGGCAGCATAGCACACCTGATTTTAAGATGCTAACAGCAACAGTGTTGTGTAGGAGTTAAGAACACGGACTCGGGAACACAAATGTTTCAATTCAGAAAACAGCTTGCCATGTATTGGCTATGCTTTTCTCATTGTTAGAACGGACATAATCATCTAAGCTAGGCATGACAGTGTTCTCCTGAAGCCCTGTAATCTAGAGGTAACAGCAGGAGGATCAAAAGTCAACATTATTCTTGACTACATAGTGAGTTTGAGGCCAACCTGAGCTACGTTAAGACCCTGTCTCAAAAAAATCAAAAGAATTCACGGCTAGCATATGGCTTCTTGGATAAAGTACTTGCTGTACAGGTGTGAAGACTGGAGTTCAGATCCCCAGAACCCACATAAAAGCCAATGGGACATGGCATGTTTCCAGTGATTTCAGCTTTAGAATAAGCTTAAGTCCTAGACTGCAGGATGGGCAGTTCTGGTTTCAACTGAGAGACCTTGCCTCAATGAGTAAGCTAGAGAGGAATTGAAGAAGACTCCTGAAGCCAACCTAAGGCTTTTGCACACAGCATACAAATGCTTGTGTGCCTACAGGCACATATGCATACCAGGCTGCAGCCCTCCTGGGAGTGTTGAGGTCCATATATGTTCTTGTGCATGTATATAGATAGGATGCATGAGCATGAATAGAAGCAATGTCATTGTGTGCTGATGGAGTAGCTCTGCTGGTAGCAATGCATGACCAGCTTGTAGTGGCCCACACCTATATTCTCAGCATTGGAGACTTAAAGGCGGGAGCATCAGAATTTCAAGGGCATCCTTGCAAGTTTAAGACCAGCCTAATATAAACAAATTTTTTTCCATTAAGGTGGCATAGTACGTTATACACTTCTTCTTCTTCTTCTTCTTCTTCTTCTTCTTCTTCTTCTTCTTCTTCTTCTTCTTCTTCTTCTTCTTCTTCTTCTTCATCATCATCATTGAGTTTTCCAGACAGGTTTTCTCTGTGTATCCCTTGCTGTCCTGGAATTTACTCTATAGATTAGGTTGGCCTAGGACACAGAGAGATTCGCCTGTCTCTGCCTCCTGAGTGCTGGGATTAAAGGCATGTGCCACCACCACCCTACTATAATACACTTTTTCTAAGAAATATTATATTAAAAAAGAAATGTATTTAGTTTAAATTGGATTCAGTAAATCAGAGAGAGAGGGAAGGAGTGGGGATGAGAGAATATGAGAACAGGAATGGGCATTAGTTAGGTATTTAGGAGTTGCTTCAGTTTGTTTTTTAAGGCAGGGTCTCACTGTGTATCCGGAGCTGATCTGGAACTTGTGATAGCCTTGTTTTAGCTTCTGGAATGTGGAGATTTACAGGCATGTGCCAGCATCACCAGTAGTTCAGCTATTTACATGCTATTTTTGTTTTGTTTTGAGACGTGATCTCTTGTTGCCTAGACTAGCCTAAAAGTTGATATATATCTAAGGATTACTTTGGGTTTTGGATCTTCCTACCTCTAGCTCCTGAGTGCCAGGAATCATAGTTGTGAGCCACCGCATCAGGTATATATGGTGATAGGGATTTAAGGTCTTCATGATAAGCAAAC
Organism: Cricetulus griseus; assembly: GCF_003668045.3. NCBI lineage: Eukaryota > Metazoa > Chordata > Mammalia > Rodentia > Cricetidae > Cricetulus > Cricetulus griseus. The sequence continues at coordinate 127,851,991 of NC_048598.1, forward strand.
ATACCAACTGAGCTACATCCTTAAATCCAAGGTTGTAGTTTTTGAAAGTTTGAATTTCATTTTTTTTTAAGTGGGTGTCAGTATGTATGTGTGTTCAGGCATGTTTAAGAGGGCATGTATGTGTGCTTGCATGTGGAGGCTAGAGGAAGATAGCAGTAACCTTTGCAGCCCCCACCTTTGCTCTGCTCTGGTAGGGTAGCTTGAGTGTTTATGTCTGAGTTTTCTGAAGCTGACTTTTTTTTTTTATGTATATTGGTGTATTGCCTGCATGTATGTCTGTATCAGGATGTCAGATTCTCTGGAACTGGAGTTAACAGTTGTGAGCTATCATATGGGTGCTGGGAATTGAACCAGGGTCCTCTGGATGAGCAACCAGTGCTCTTAACTGTTGAGCCGTCTTTCCAGTCCCTCAGCTTACTTCTTAGGGCCTGAGTATTGGGGAATTTGCTGGGATTTTATTTGGGCATTGCCTCAGTAATGCTTGTGCATGTTTAGGGAAGGAAGATTGTTTTGCTTTTGTACTGTCCCCAGTGTTTGAAACTACAAGAGTTGTTTGTAAACCTATTGCTTTTTTATTGTAACACACTGGCAGGGTTTTATTGAGCTAAAAATACTTCCCTGCAATATTTACATTAAACTCCAAGTTGACAGTTTCAGAAAGTATTCGTAAGAAACTAGTAATATTTACTGCCTCCTGTGGAAAGGAAAGAGGCTTGAATATATAAATATTCCAAAACAATAGATGTGGAGTCTTTAATTTTGAACCATGTTGACAATATCAGATATTCAAAAGTATGTATATATTGTTGGAATATTCAGAAACTTAACAGATGGAATTCTATGTGAAGTTTTAAAAATATGTCATTTCAGTAGCTTGTTTTTCTTTTTTCTTTTTGTTTCTTTTCTTTCTTTAGCACCAGGGAACCTTTATTACTGAGCATATTTATAAAGAGCTTTCTGAAATTCTTCCCTGTCTCTCTTTCCTCCTTTTATTTTAAACAATTAAAGAGAGGAGTAGGAACTGAGAGAATAAAAGATCAGAGTTCTCCATCGATATCGGATTAAAGTTAACTTTTAAAAACTATGTTCCTGCTGGGCATTGGTGGCACACACCTATAATCCCAGCACTTGGGAGGCAGAGGCAGGTGGATCTCTATGAGTTCGAAGCTAGCCTGGTCTACAGAGCGAGTTCCAGGACAACCTCCAAAGCAATACAGAGAAATCCTGTCTCGAGAAGAAAAAAAAAAGCAAAACAAAAAGCCTGTGTTCTTGATTTTTTTCTGAATTTCTTTTTAAAACTGTCTTACATCAGTGGCATATTGTAAGACTTGGATTATTATCTCTGAACATTAGTACTTTCCATACTAAGGAGGCTATGCCAGGAGATTTCAAGTGTGAGGCCAGCCTAGGCTACATAGCAAGTTCCAGGCCACTGTAGGCTATACAGCTAGAATCTGTCTCAAAGCCTCCAAATCATCATTGGCATCATAATGTTAATTAATTAATTAACTAATAAAATTAAAGTTTCTTCTGTCTATGTTATTAGAAATTCTGAGGCATCTGGCTTAAACAATCAGGAAATGGTGAGTATATATTGTAAAGTTGCTTGGGTTTTTTTGTTTGTTTGTTTGTTTGTTTTTTCTAGACAGGGTTTCTCTGTGTAGCTTTGGAGCCTATCCTGGCACTCGCTCTGGAGACCAGGCTGGCCTCGAACTCACAGAGATTCGCATGCCTCTGCCTTCCGAGTGCTGGGATTAAAGGCGTGCGCCACCAACACCCAGCATAAAGTTGCTTTTATCATTTGGCTTTGCTTCATGATAGAGGCAGTGCTCCATATATAGACCATGTTTAGTCAGGCAAGAATGCTTGTCCAGACTGGTTCTGGGCTTTCGGAGCCAGTCATTACTAAAAGGAGTGGGGTTGCTGCTGTTACTGGATTAGGGTAATGAGGGTTGGGCCCTGGAGCTGGAGTCAAGTCTAGAAAGTGAGTGATGCTGCATGGAGGGTGGGAAGGAGGAGTTTGAGGAGTTACCTGTCTTTCTGTACATTCTCAAATAATATATGTGCAATGGACTCCTGCATTTCTAATAACTTTGAGTGCTGTGACTGCTGGATAAAAGGTACAGAAGGAAGTTGGGTGGGGGCATTCTTTACTGTTCTGTACTATGTATAGATCCCAGAACCCAAAAACAATTTATTTGTTTACTTATATAGCATCATATGTAGACTAGTTGGCTTCAGATTTTCTAGGTAGCCAAGGATGACTGTGAACTCCTCTCTGATTTTCCTTGTTTACACCTCCCAAGTACTAGGATTATAGGTGTGACCATGCTTAGTTAATTTATATTTTTAAAAAATTTGAAAGGAAAAAAAATGGGACCAAGGGCTTGCCTGGCTTTAAACCCTGAGTTTGATCCAGCGCCACATAAAGCTAGTGCGGTGATGCAGGCCTGTAATCCAGCACTGGGGCGGTAGAGGCAGTGAGATCAGAAACTACTGGGATTCATACTGAGTTTGTGACCAACCTGAGATACAGGGGACCTTATCTCAAAAAAACAAAAACAAACAAAAAAAAGTAGAACACAAGAAAAAAAATAATCAAAGGACAGTTGCTATAGTAACCATCTTTGCCTTGGTTAAAGACAGTTGCTATAGTAACCATCCTTGCCTTGGAACATGTTTTTTTCTACCACATTGCTTCCTTTCTCTTCTGTCATAGTGTAGAATTAACCCACCATTTCCTTTTAAAAGCCTAATATGGGGCCAGAAAGGTTAAAGCAGTTAAAGCACTTGCTGCTTTCCCAGAGGACCTGGGTTCAGTTCCCAGCACCCATGACATGGTTTATAACCATATTAGATTCCAGTTCCAGGGAATCCAATGCCCCCTTCTGGTCGCTGAGGGCACTTCACACATACAGACAAAACACATAAAAATAAAAAATAAAGTTTTTTTTTTTTTAACAGAATAAAAGCCTAATGTGTGCTGGGCAGTGGTGGCGCACACCTTTAATCCCAGCACTTGGGAGGCAGAGGCAGGAGGATCTCTGTGAATCTGGGGCCAGCCTGGTCTACAAAGTGAGTTTCAGGATAGCCAGGGATACACAGAGAAGCCCTGTCTTGAAAAACCAAAAAAAAAAAAAAAAAAAAAAAAGCCTGATGCAAACATTCAAATACATATGAATATTTATATATAATGTATATTTTAGCAGGTAGCAGATATGAATTTCACAGGCAGTGAGTTTCAGTAAGATAAGATCTCAGGTCTCTTGTAGCTCACATTTGTTGTATAGCCAAGGATGTCTTCCTGATTTCCTGATTCTACCTCCCAAGTGTTAGGATTATAGGACTGTGCCACCATATCCTGGACATGTTGCTAATTTTTTTTTACACAATGGTGATTTGCAGAAGATGCCCTCTAGCACTCTGTAGTTGGTAAGGTTTGTTGTTGGTGTACTAAGTTATAAATTATGTAGCTCTGGTTGGCCTAGAACTCGCCAATGTGATGGGCTAGAGAGATGGCTCATCTCTTCCAAAGGTCCTGAGTTCAATTCCCAGCAACCACATGGTGACTCCCTACTATTTGTAGTGGGATCTGATGCCCTCTTCTGACATACATGTGTACAGCACTCATACATAAATAAATATTTTTTTAAAAAATTATCAGAAGGCAATTTGGCAGCATGTCCATTTAGTAAAGAGCAGCAGCAGGTTCCCCCTAGGGCCAAGAGCTCCTCAGCCATGGGCTTTTACCAAGGTTAAAATATTATGGATGAGTTCCCTCCTGTAGATCAAACACACTACATTCTATTCTGACACAGGAGTACTAGGACAGGCATTGCCAAGTCTCTACTGTTTCTTTTATTTTCTAATTTTAAAAATTATTTTACATTTTATATGAATGATTATCATTTTGCCTGTATATTTCTATGTGCACAGGTACATGCTGGGTGTTGGTGGAGGCTAAAGAGGGTGTTGAATCCCCGGAACTGTAGTTACAGATGGCTATGTGTCTCCATGTGGGTGCTAAGAATCGAATGCAGGTCCTTTGGAAAAGCAGCTAGTGTGTCTAACCAATGAGCCATCTCTCCAGCCCTTCCACTGTTTCTTGATCAGAACTAAGTGAATTATGGATCAAGATGAGCTAGTAACTGTCTGAATAGTTAGGGCTGAATTGAAATTGGTTTGGCTGCCTGCTGCATCCTGTGGCTCATGGACAAAGCAGCTTCCTTTGAGTGAAGAAAAATTGTGTGTTTTTTAAATTGTACTTACTATTTGTGTGTGTGTGTGTGTGTGTGTGTGTGTGTGTGTGAGAGAGAGAGAGAGAGAGAGAGAGAGAGAGAGAGAGAGAGAGAGAGAGAGAGTATGTACACACATGGCACAGAATGTGTATAGATATCAGAGGACAACTAGGGGAGTTGGTTTTATACTCTGATGTGTAGGTCCTGGAGATTGAACTCTGATCTTAAGTTTTGGTGGCAGGAGCCCTTACCTGCTGAGCTATCTCACTGGCCCACAGGAAATGTTTTTAGCCAATCAGATTATCACAATGTTGTTCACTTCAGTGCTTTCCCCTATGTAAGACAGGCTACAATATTCATTGGTGAAAATGCCATGGAAAAAGTCCTGACGGCCGGATGTGGTGGACTATGTCTATAATGCTTGGAAGATATAGGCAAGAAAAGGAAAAGTTCTCTTCCAGCCTCCAGGACATTGTAAATTTGAAGTCCTCCTAGGCTCCATGAGAATCCTGTATTGAAAAAGAAGAAAGAAAAGAACATGAAAGCAAAAAGTACCCACATTTCCTGGCTTGAATTTGTTCTACATGCAAGCTACTGTAGAGAAGCCATTCAGATCGGTGGTTAAGAGTGGTGGTGCATGCCTTTAATCCTAGCACTCTGGAGGCAGAGGCAGGCAGATCTCTGTGAGTTCGAAACCAGCCTGGTCTACTTCTAGGTCCTAGTTCTAGGACAGCCAAGGCTACAGAAAAAAAACTCTGTCTTGGGGTGTCGGGGTGGGGGGTACATATTTTCTGAAGCCAGGTTGTCTATGTTCTTATCCCTATTCCTAACGTTTAGGAGCTACTACCGTCTGAAGGCATTTCTCCAGGATTCTCCCCTGCGAGCATCTGTCTTACTAGTTTGCCACAGCGCTACAACAAGTGACTGAACAGTACAATTATACTGTTTTATAATCTCAAATGTCAGAAGTCCAGGATGGACATCCTGGGCTCAAACTAGAGTGTAAATGGAGTGCATATCCACTGGGAGCTCTGGAAAGAGGTGCTTGCTTCCTTTTAACAGTTTCTTGAGCTTACTACCTACAATCTTTGGTGCACGTTATGATGATAGCAAGGGTAACCTTGGCGGGTTCCATGGCAGGTGAGGTTGACCGAGGCACGGGACAAACATGCCAGGCAGACATGAGCTTAAGTGAGAAGTTTTATTAGAAAGGAGAGGGAGGGGGGAGGAAAGAGAAAAGAGGCAAAGAGACACAGAGAGAGGACAGAAGAGAAGATGGAGACGGGAAAAGTCGGGTCTGCCCCGGGGGAACGCAGGAGGTGGGGAGATTGGAAAGGAGCTAAGTGGGCAGAGGTCTTTCTTTAAAAGTGGTCCTTTGTACCTGCGTGGAGACTATGCAACCATGGAACCCTGGGCTGACCAGGGTACTGCCTGAGTGCATTCTGCAGGTGACCGAGCAGGCCTGCATAATGCCTGAGCCCTTACGTATGTGTCCCCCTCCCCCCTTTTTTAATTTCTGTTTATGTATATGTCCATATATGTGTATAACCACTTACATGTGTTTGCCGAGGCCAGAAGTTGGGAATCCATCAGAGTTAGAGTTACAGGTGCTTGTGAGCTGCCCCGAATGGGTACTGATAACCAAACTCAGTTCTCTGGAAAAGCAGCGTCTTTGGTAGGGTTTCTGTTGCTGTGATAAACCAAAAGCAACTTGGAGAGAAACGCGTTTAATTCATTTTATAGCCTGTATTTCACTGACCAGCGAGGTCACGGCAGGAACCTGAAGGCAGGAGCTGACACAGAGGCCGTGGAGGAATGCTGCTTACTGCCTTGCTCCTCCTGGTTTCCCCATTCTTTTAGCACCCAGGACCATCTACCTAGAGGTGGCACCACAGTGGGTGGGTGGAAGGCTTCCACATCAATCATTAATAAAGAAAATGCCCTACAGACTTGCCTATAGGCCAATCAGATTTTTGTTCCCAGATAACTAACTTGTGACAAGTTGACAACAGCCTACCCAGGATAAGCCGAAAGTACTTCTAACTGCTGAGCCAGTATGTCCCTTTCTTAGAAAGCCTGAAGTATATCTCCCCACTTCCCAAGGTTCCCCCCACCCCCAGCTTCTGCTTTTAAACACACTTGTGATTATGCTGGCTTTACTCAGATAATCTAGGATAATCTTCCTATTTTAAGGTCAGTTTTAAATTAGGTTGATTAGCAAGCAGCCTTCATTCCATCTGTAGCCTCAGGTCCCCTTTTGTCATGTAAACTAACCTGTTCTCAGGTCCCAGGATTAAGCCATGAACATTTTAGGGGGATTGTTTTTTCCCTAGATATCTCTATTTAAATTGAAAGTTGCATGAGGCAGCTGGGGACAGGAGAAGGTTTGTGTTTGAACTCAAAGGGACTGCTGAGGATATGTGCCTGCCCATGCTTTCTAATATTCTCATTAGTATAAAATATTATGGTAAATTCTGTGTTAAGAGTGATGTGGTGAAAGTCAACTGAGTTTTCCTTACATCACGAAAGGGAACAGATTAAAATATTAGAGAAGATCTATTTCAGTTATTTCATTCCAAAACATTATAGGACCATTTATTGGTCTTTCAGAGAAAACCACAGGACAGGCAAGTTGACAAATCTGCAGGGGCTGCCCCAGGAGCAGACAGGGAAGAGAGAGAGAAAGCCATGGCTTTTGCAATGGATCTTGGGAAACCCCAGCATGGCAGAAGTAGCTGTACTGGTAGTAGCATCAGAGAAAGAGTGAAAAAGCCCAGGGAAGTGTGGCCAGGAGCCAGCATTTGAAAGAAGAGGACTGAATGACCCAGAAAAAGTGCTGGCCCCAGGCATCACATAATGGAAGCTAGGAGGCATCTACCCCTGTTTTTTTGTTTGTTTGTTTGACTCAGTTGCACTTTTAGAGAAGCTATGAGTTTAATTTTGATTTTTCTGTCTTTATTACAGAGTTTTATACCTGTGGATGTTGCTGCTGACATGGAGAGGATTGAGGAACAATTTGCTAATCTGCATATTGTTAAGCGTTCCTCAGAACCGAAAGAGCCCACTTACCTGCTTGGGATAGACACATCAAAGACTGTCCAAGCAGAAAAAAGGAGCTTGGTTGCGGTTCTGTGTTCAAATGCATCGATAAGAATATATGATAAAGAGACACTAAATGTACTACGAGAATTTAGTGGCTCTCCCGGACTCCTTAATGGAGTCAGATTTGGGAATTCCTGTGACAATGTCTATTCTGCAAGTACAGATGGCACTGTCAAATGTTGGGATGCTCGAGTAGCTAGTGAAAAGCCTATGCAGTTGTTCAAAGGTTACCCCTCCAATAGTTTCATCAGTTTTGATGTGAACTGCAAAGATCATATCATTAGTGCTGGTACAGAAAAGGTTGATGATGATGCATTGTTGGTATTCTGGGATGCAAGGACCGCATCTCAGGATCTGTCTACCAGAGACCCACTTGGTGCCTATTCAGAGACGCACAGTGATGACATCACTCAAGTACGTTTCCATCCCAGCAATCCCAACATGGTTGTCTCTGGTTCAACTGATGGCCTGGTAAATGTGTTTGATATCAGCGTGGATAATGAAGATGATGCGTTGGTTGCGACCTGTAACTCCATTTCATCAGTGAGCTGTATTGGTTGGTCTGGAAGAGATTATAAACAGATTTACTGCATGACACACGATGAGGGATTTTGTTGGTGGGATCTTAATCATTTGGATACTGATGAACCAATCACATGTTTGAACATCCAGGATGTGAGAGAAGTAACTGATGGAAAGGAAGGTCACTTGGACTATCTGATTGGTGGCCTGTATCATGAAAAGATTGACAGACTGTTTGTTATTGGAGGAACCAACACAGGAAAGATTCACTTAATGAGCTGCACCTCCTCAGGACTGACTCATGTGACCAGCCTTCAGGGGGGGCATGCAGCCACTGTTCGTTCTTTCTGTTGGAACATGCCCGAGGACTCTTTGCTGACTGGAGGAGAAGATGCACAGTTGTTGCTTTGGAAACCTGGAGCTATGCAGAAGACCTTCACAAAGAAAGACAGCTTGAAAATAGCATCCTCTGTGCAGCAGCGAGTTCGAGTTCACAGCAGTGATTCTTATAAGAGAAGGAAACAGCAGTGATGTCCTGCTGGGAATTTGCAAGCTCTTCCGGTTTCAAATCACTTTTACTACCCACAGCAAATGTTTTTAAAGCTTACCTGCAAAAACAGCAATTAGCCAACAATCCCAGACAAATATTGAGAATGATTTAACCTGGGTCCAGACATACTCTATAATATTTTTAAAGCCTCCAGCTGAGTATAAAAATCAGTGACTTGACAGGGAAATTACAAGCCTCATTTTGAAACCATCTGTTGAGTTAGTAAATGTTGGGTTTGAAGAAATGTCTCCGAAAAGGTCTCTTCCATAGATAACTGGGGAGACAATGAAACGGCTGGTTTGGGCTGTGTTTTTTAAGCTCAGACTTCATTATGTTTGAAATTATCTTCATTGTTTATGCAATATCAGACTGTTTAGTAATTTGAGGGGCTTTTGCTTGCTCATCACACCTCCTCGGTCACCTCAGAGCATTAAGTAAGCATTCTAGTGAGTCTAAACAGACTTTTATTTTTTTAGGAATGAAGTATAGTATTTTCCCAAAATGAGAAAAATATATTTAGTAAATACTTGCATCTGTAGTTTAATACACTCTATTTACACTTGGGTACCAAGTGTAATAGTACCTGACACCAGGCACTCTGCTGATGAAAAAGAAATTACCTTGCTAGATTCGTTTTGAGACTTAGAGTAAGATAGAGAAATGAAAATACAAGAACAGGGCTGTTCTCTTTCAAAATAGCCTTTCAAAAATATGATTAAATTTTCTTATTTCACCCATAACTTTAAACTTGAAGCTTTATTTACTGTCAATTTGTGTTGTGTGTGTGTGTGTGTGTGTGTGTGTGTGTGTGTGTGTGTGTGTGTGTGTAGATCAGAGGACAACTTAAAACTCAGTACTTCTACCATGTGGGTCCCAGGGATAAAACTCAACTCCTTAGTTTTCTTAGCAGATGCCTTTACCTACTAAGCTGCCTTGGGGCAGGGTAGCATTTACTGCTAATTTTGTCATTCTTCCTTTAAAAAATATTTTTGCAAAGTACCTTAATAAAAGAAGCTAATACTTCTTTTGGTGGGAGGGGAGAGTTGAAACAGGGTTTTTCTGTGTAGCCCTGGCTGTCCTGGAACTCTCTCTGTAGACCAGGCTGGCCTTGAACTCCTGAGTGCCTAAAGGCATGCACTACCACTACCCAGCAGAAATTAATACTTACAAAGTTTAAGTGTCTTGTCTTATACTTAAAGGTAAGAATATCTTTTTGTAGACACTAGAAACATGGTCATGAAAAAGATGTTTTGTTTTTTTTTTTAAGAAACTTTTATAATTCTCTTTTAAAGGTTTATATTTATTATTTTTTAAAATGTGTATATGTGTGCGTGACATATGTGTCATGTGTCTGTAGAGGCCAGAAGTATGACAGTAGCCAAGATAGACAGACACACCAGCCACAGTCAAGAAGAGGTAGCAGCATTGCTTTTTCCTTGGTCCTCTTCGCGCTGGGGTCACCTCCTACCCTAAGGTGCCACTCACTGTGGGGAAGGTCTTCTGTCCTCTGTTAATGCTTCCCAGAATGCCCTCACAGACCTGTCTTAGCTGATTCCAGATCCCATAAGGTGCTAAGAGTGAGCATCACAGCCTGGAGCATTCATTATTCCTTACAGTAACAGAGGGCACATCACTGTCCGTAGTCCCTTTCTCTAGAGTAGCACACCGGCATTTCTTACTAATCTCTGAACTATATATCCAGCAACCTTAACCAGTTCTCCCTCTCCATTTTAAGTGGGTAACTTGATGGTATGCAAATTATATCTCACAGTTTTTGAAGAAAAGATACTAGATGTCTTAGTTACTATTCTATTGCTATGAAGTAACAACATGACTAGGATTACTTATAGAAGAAAACGTGTAATTTGCTTGCAGTTTCAGAGAGTGAGTCTATGACCATCGTGGCAAAGCGAGTGGCAACAGACAGGCAGGTATGGTGCTGGAGCAGTAGCTAAGAGCTTACATCTTATCTACAAGCTTGAGGCAGAGAGAAAGATACTGGACCTAGCATGGGCTTTTAAAACCTCAAAGACCACCACTGGTGACATACCTCTCCAACAAGGCTGAACCTTCTAATCCTTAAAACAGTTTCACCAACTAGGGACCAAGCATTCAAATATATGAGCCTTTGGCACCATTTTCATTCAGACCACCACACCAGGGAAGGCAGAGTTGATAACTGATAAGATGGAATTTAAGGCTGTTTTGATTTCAAAACTAGGTAGACATTGGAAAGGGATCTACTGTTTAGAATGTATGATATCTACAGTTAAAATACTAGATAACCAAGCCCATTGAATTTTTGTATTAAAAACATGACCCATGTTGGGCAGTGGTGGTGTATGCCTTTAATTCTGGCATTCAGGAGGCAGAGGCAGATGGATCTCTGAGTTCAATGCCAGCCTGATTTACAGAGTGAGTTCCAGGACAGCCAGAGCTTTTATACAGAGAAACTTTGTCTCCAAACAAAAACAATAAACAAAAAACCATGACCCAGTATATCTCAAGAATGTCAGGGTAAGAGTAGAAAGTCAATGGCAGTGATGGACAGAAAAGAAAGAACCCAAAGTGTTCTTAATACAGAAAAACCTTTGAGCCATCTTGGTGGGTCACGACCCTCTGGGGGTGTCAAAGACCCTTTCATAAGGTTCACTTAAGACCATTGAAACACAGATATTTGCATTTCCATTCATAACAGTAGCAAAATTACAGTTATGAAGTAGCAATGAAATAGTTTTATGGTTGGGGCTCACCGCAGCATGAGGAACTGTATTAGAGAGTCATAGCATTAGGAAGGTTGAGAAACATGGCACTATATAAATGAGGCTAGTCTCAAACTTGCCTCTGCCTTCTGGTTGTGATTACAGGCGTGTGCCATGGCACCAGACTTAATCCTTTTTCTTTTTTTTAAAATCTTGTTTGGTTATACTGAGTTTATTGAATTTGTAAGTTAACGTGGATCTGAGAATGTGAGAGGTGGCTTTGCCAATGAACTAAACTAAGTCAATTGAATAATAAAAAGGCAGAACACAGTGCTGATTGTGACAACGATGGGTTCTGTGGAAGATCTGTCAAATAGACAGCAAAAATCTCAGATTCTCTGTTTACTTTTGAAAAATAGTTTTATTGGTTGGGTGGTGGTGGTGCACACCTCTTATCCCAGCACTCCAGAGGCAGAGGCAGGTGGATCTCTGTGAATTTGAGGCCAGCCTCGTCTTCAAAATGAGTTCTAGAACAGGCTCCAAAGCTACAGAGAAGCCTGTCTCAATGTGCGTGCGCGTGTTTGTGTGTAATTATTTTATGTGTGCAATGCATGTTTTGCCTGCATATGTGCCTGTGTACAATGTGGTCAACTGGTGCCTAAGAAGACCAGAAGAGGGGATTAGATTCCGTTGGAACTGGAGTCACCATGTGGGGGCTGGGACTTGAACCTGGATTCTCTGGAAGAAAATCCGAGCTCTTAACCACTGAGCCATTTCTCCTGTCCCTCTTGCTTGCTTTTCTAGGAGTTGCACTTTATATTTTCTGTTTATCTGCACTAAAACTTATGTTTAAGAAATTAAGCACAAGCCAGGTGGTACACAACTTTAATCCCAGCACTTGGGAGGCAGAGGCAGGCGGATCTCTGTTGATTTTGAGGCCAGCCTGGTCTGAGTTCCTAGACAGCCAAGGCTACACAGAGAAAAAAATTAACTTTGCAGGAGTGGGAAGGAGTGGAGACAGAGGAGGGTTCTACGTACCTACCCTGCTGCTTGACAAGTGTCTTCCAGATTTCTTCAAATAATCCCAGCAAGTGTCATGTCATTTAAGTGAGAAAACTAGAACCTGGAAAGGTCAAGTTGATTTTTATTTTGGGGACAGGGTCTCATGTAGCCCATGCTAGCCTACAGCTCAGTATTGTAGTAAAGGAGGACCTTGAACTCTTGATCCTCTAACCTTCACCTGTGGTATTGGGATTACAGCTATTCACCACCATCCTCAATCTTGAGGGTTGCTAGGAATTGAACCCAGGGCTTTGAGCATGCTAAATATGCACTGAATCAACTGAGCTACATCCATAGCCCCAAAAGTTTTTATATATTTATGTGTATGTATTTATATGCATGTATATATGTATGTATGGGGAACATATTGGGTGTCATGAAGCAAGGTGTCTCACTGAACCTAGAGCTTACCAATTCAGCTAAACTGGTTGACTAGCAATCTCTAGTATACCTATCTCCACCTCCCTGGTGCTGGGGTTATTACAAATGTGTGTTCCATACCAGGCTCTTAACCACTGAGCCATCTCCCCTCTTGATAAAGTCTGACTTATTCAATTTGTTTTATTCAGGCTATGAAAATTCTACCTCCCTGGCTTCTTTTTTCTTAATAATTTTGATTGTGGATATTTTGATGAAGAACATCTGATGATGGCACTTTGATATATTGTAAGATGACTCTGTCATCTTCTATATCCCCAAATCACTTACATAGGATCACCAAAAATAAATACTTCTTACAACCAGTTCCTTAAAATAAAATATATCTGCTGTCTCAAAACCTGTAATATATCTTACTGCCATCTGTCCAATCACTTGTTGGCTAACCGCAGCTTACTATGAGAATAAATTACATAGCTAGAAGAGATTTTGAATATTCTCACCACAAAGAATGATAAATGTTTGAGGTGATGAATATGCTAATTACTCTGGTTTGATCATTAAGCAACGTATACACATATGGAAATATCACACTGTCCCACATACATATGTATAATGACATGCCAATTAAAAAAGTTAGAGAGGGGGCCAGAAAGATGGCTCAGTGGGTAAAAAGCACTTGTCATTCAGCATGGTGACCTGAGTTGGATCCCTGAAATTCATGTAATAGAAGTTAAGAACCAACTCCCCCAAGTTGTCCTCTGATCTTCATACATGTGTGCCACACACTTACACACACAGATAAACAAATAAAGGTAATAAAGTTAGGGAGATAGTTTAATGGGCAAAGTGGTTGCTATGGGAAAATGGGTATCTGAGTTTAGTTTCACAGCACCTATGCAAAAGCTGGCTATGGCAGTATGCACCTGTTAGCCAGCACTGTGGAGCCAGAGCCAGAGTTCTTGGGGCTTTCTGGCCAGCGAAGCCAAATCTATGAGTTCAGGGTTTGGTGAGAGACCCTGCATATTAGTTACTTTTCTGTTTTCTGTGATAAAATACCATGACCTTGTATAAGGTCATGTGATAAAATACCTTGTAGAAAAAGGAGTTTACTTGGGTTTTATTGACCCAGAAGGAGAGTCCATACTGGCTGAAGAGGCATGGCAACAGGTAGTCACGACAGGAAACTGAGAGATTACATCATCAGCCACAAATAGAGTAGAGAGAGTGAACTAGAAATGGGGCAAGGTTATAAACTCTCAAAATTCCCATCCCCATAATATGTTTCCTTCAACAAAGCTACACCTCCTAGAGGTTCTGTAATATCCATCAACTGGGGACCAAGAGTTCAAATACTTTAGCTTATGGTGACATTTCTCACTCAAGCCACCACACTCTGTCCTAAAATACAAGGTGGAAAGTGGTGAGGGAGGCACCTGACCCCTAGCCTCCAGATACATGCACACAGATACGCAGTCACTTCCACACACGCATCACACATGTACCAAGATGTTAGAACACCTGGGGTTGTGTTTAGAGTCAGAGAGGCTGTGCAATTGTGCTTAGGGCAGACGTAGCCTCCAGTATGCCTGATGATGTCTTGATGTAATGTACCATTAAGACCCGGAAGGGCATGGCCAAAGAGTTGAAGACAGATACATGGGGACAGATAACCACAAGTTTCTCCTGTTCCTATCTGAACTCATTCCACTCCGACACTGGGTTTCAAGAAATACCTTCTTGTTCTCATTTTACATTTTAAGAAAATGCTTCCTTATTGGTCCAGTAGCACTCCCATTGTGACCAATGGGCTACCACATACAGCTACACATAGCAGGTGCCCAGCAGAGATTTATTTCATTAAACCATGATTCAGTTATTTGTCTTTTGCTCCCAGATTGTCATTTCAAGATCACGTTGACAGAGCCTTGTCTTTCTTCCCATTTTGCTGCTGTTGCTTTGCATCTAAAGAGCAAGGAAGAAGAGGAATTGAAAGACGGGCCGTTTCTCACATGCAGCCAGTAGTGCTTTATATTTCCTGCCATCTCCAAACTCAACACGGGATCCCTCAAATACTGAGCCATTGCTGCTTACCCTCAGTAAATCACTTGTGGTCTGATCTCTTGTTTTTCTAGCTCTGTCCCTATTCTTCTTGTATGACACCTTATAAATAAGCCAAAGAAAATAACTTAAAATTTCCCGAGTATACCATGAAAATAATGTGGCTGTTTTTTGCATTAGTTTTGTTATCTAAAGGGGAAAAAACCTGGGCATGGTGGTGAAGAACATCTTTAATCCCAGCACTTAGGAGGCAGAGACAGGTGGTTCTCTATGGGTTAAGTCCAACCTGGTCTGCATAATGAGTTCCAGAACAGCCAGGGCTACACAAAGAGACCCTGTCTCAAAAAACAAAAACAAACAAACAAACAAACAAAAGACACTGGGGCTGAAGAGTTGGGCAGTTGTTAAGACTTCTCTTCTAGAGGACCCACGCTCTGTTTCTAGCATCCACATCAAGAATGTGCTCACAAATGCTCTAACTCCAGCTCCAAGAGATCTAATACCCTCTTCTGGAGTCTGAGGACACCTACATGCACATACCCCCATACAAACACACATATACACAATATTTTTTTAAAAGCTTTAAAAAGTGGATTAAGAGTATATGATGCCGGGTGGTGGCGGTGCATGCCTTTCATCCCAGCACTCGGGAGGCAGAGGCAGGTGGGTCTCTGTGAGTTTGAGACCAGCCTGGTCTACAAGAGCTAGTTTCAAGACAACCTCCAAAGCCACAGAGAAACCCTGTCTTGAACCCCCCCACACCCTCAAAAAAGAGTATATGACATTGCACTTTGGAAGTGGAGGCAGCAGGATCAGGACTTCAAGGCCACTCATTTTATATCAAGTTTGAGGAACTTGGGCTACATATGATCCAGCTTCAAAAATCCAAAAAGAAAGAAGTATGCGGCATAAACAGCAATTGATTCCTATTGTCTGTTCTCCCCTCCCGCAGTTAATACCGTTTTTACTGAGTGTCTGTATAACCCTCAATCCTGTCACACAGACACCTAAATGGAAAACTCCTATTTCTGATTCAAGACCCATAGCAATTGTTTCCTCCTCTGTGAACAGTTTCTCATCCCTGTCCAGGAATTTAGTTCCTCTTTTGTTTTATCCTGGTTAGTCCCTGATCTTGTCCATGCTTCTATTACAAGTCATTCATTTCTGCCTGGGCTGTTGCGTCACTACCAGATCACTGTCTTATATTTAACAGCAATTACAACAAAGCACAGGGTGATGTCACAGGGGAGGCTGTGACAGGAGCCTTGTGAATCTGAGGTCCACAGCAACATGGGTTTACATGGTGAGACCTCGTCACAGATAAACGAAATTCAGTCCCTCCCTCAACCAACAGACAACCCAGAGTTCGCTTTCAATGACCCTAAAAATCCTGTGACTTACAGATTCTGCTCCTGACCTCAGAGCTGTTACAATGTTCCATTCGCCAACCCTGCAAACTGCTCCTTCTTAGGTGAAGGTTCTGGCACACCTTAGGCTAGGTGTGCTCCTGCTCCACTCTCCCAGTCTGTTCAGTTGACCTGAATATTGGTGTGTGTCCCCTAGAGGCTCATGTGTGGAGTCTTGCTCCTCAAACCTGAGAGCTGAGAACTGGAGTTACGTGGTCGTTGGGGTGAATGGCTCAGTAGTCCCACGATGGCTCTCTCTCCCTGGGGGCGGGGATGGGTAGAAGCATCCTCGGGATGGGAAGCAGATGGCTCCTATAGTGACCAGGACTCTTCCTCAGGCTCAGGTGCAGGAGGCAGTATTTTGAAGTGACTAACTTGATTTATTTTTGTGTGAGGTCCTAGGGATCAAACCCAGGGCCTTTCCATTTGAGCTAAATTCTCAGCTCCACATGAAGTGCTGATGAGTGTGGACTTGGGGCCTGGAGATGCAGACCAGTGACAAATGGCTTGACTAGCCTGTGCAAGGCCCTAGGTTAGGATACCCCTCACCCCCTCCACCCCAACCCTGATGAAAGAAGAGTGTTTGAGCATCTTAGTTAGGTTTCTGGTGGCAGTGGCCTGTAGTCTGTCAGTCCACTAGACTGTCTCAGTGGTCCCAATCTGACACTAAAGACACCTGGAAAGCCTGGCGTTGGTGGTGCACACCTTTAATCCCAGCACTCGGGAGGCAGAGGCAGGCGGATCTGTGAGTTCGAGGCCAGGCTGGTCTCCAGAGCGAGTGCTAGGTTAGGCTTCAAAGCTACACAGAGAAACCCTGTCTCAAAAAAAAAAAAGAAAAAAAAAAAAAAAAAGACACCTGGAAGTGTCCTGGAGAGCTGTTGGTCCCTAGTCCATGATGAAAGCTTTGAAATGCTGGTTTTGTTAGTGGTGGAGTGGCCCTCAGCAGCAGTGATGATTGTAGAAGCGACAACAGCGGTGACAGCAGCAGCAGCAGCAGCAGGTGATGGGGTAAATCCCCTCAGCAGAGAAAGCTCCTGAGCAAAGTGAGAGATTATCCTCCTTCAGTAATACCCTATTATTGTGGGCAAGGGCCACACTGAGGACCCACCTGAATCAAGGCAGTCAGGACAGTTCTTCAGGTGAGCATCCTACTCAGGTGACTCTGATTTGTGGCAAGCCGACTTTAAAACCAAGCTCGGTAACCCCCAGGAACTCTAATAGGAGGCTTAACACAGTATTTTCCCCCATTGGATATGATTCCAGTGCACCGAGGCTGCCATGATTCATTCTATGGTCATTGGGCTGGATAGCCTGGTGCTGCCTCACCACTCTTTAGTGTGTGTGTGTGTGTGTGTGTGTGTGTGTGTGTGTGTGTGTGTGTGTAGTGAGGGGTGTATGTGCACATATATACATGTGTGGGGATGCTTGTGGATGCAAATAACTCTTCCACCTTATTTTAGAGACAGAATCTCACTGACCCTTGAACTCAGGGATTCTCCTAGACTAGCTGTCTGGACTCCAGGGATCCTCCTGTCTTCCCCTTCCCAGTGCTGGGATTATGGCATGCATCACCACACCCGCCTTTTTATGTGGGTGCTGAGGATCTGAACTCCAGACTCCATGCTGGCGCAGCAAACACTTTACTGAGTCATCTTCCCTGCCCAGTAACTCTTTTTACAGGGGCACTAAATTATTATTATATGTTTAATAAGCCTTAAAGGCTATTCCAGATCCAGGTGCCGTCTGTAAGCACTAGGCTAGCGCTGTTTTCTGTTTTTATTGGTCTTCAGTCACACATCCTGTGTGATAAATGTGACCTGCTATACATGTTTATTTCCATCTGATTTTTCCATCTGTTGTATGTAGCCATAAGCCGCAACCATGATTAGTGTTAGCCAAAGCCAAAGAATTAAGAAGTCAAAAAATGAATTATGGCCTTGGCTCATCTTTCAATTGCTTGTTTTCTTTGACAGTGTGTTTACTCCATCATGACTGATGACCTGAGATTGCAGTGTTGGACCATGCCATAAATCTAGCCATAACAGTGCAGTCTGCTAGAATGAAGTCCTCCTGTCAGGATGGGCTGTCTTCTGAAGCACATGTCTCCTCTAGTTTCCTCTACTGCTGCCTGTGTCACAGAGCCACCAACTGCTGATTCTGAGTTCTAGGCTTGATCACCTTGCTGACCCAAAGTAGTGTCAGGATTAATCCTTGTGAACTTTGTAAAACAGACTATTAACATACACCTTCCCATAGGTGGAGACGAGGACCTGGAGAAGTTCCCTGCCTCAACCTTCCCATAGGTGGAGATGACCTAGAGAAGTTCCCTGACTCCACTTTCCCATAGATGGAGATGAGGGCTCAGATATAGCAGGCAGTAGTTTGAAGTGACTAACTTGATCTGTTTTGTGTGAGGTCCCAGGGATCAGACCCAAGGCCTTGGATAAGCTGTAGAAGCTTTCCATCCGTTCCTAGCTCTTTGTGAAGTGCTGATTAGTTTGGACTTGGGAACTGAAGACGCAGACCAGTGGTAAATGGCTTGCCTAACCTGTGCAAGGTTCTAGGTTAGACCCCCCAGGACTATGATGAAAGAAGAGTGTGTGAGTCTTAGTTAGGTTCCTATTGCTGTAATAAAACACCATAACCAAAAACAACTTGGAGCTGGGCTTCGTGATGCACATTTTTAATCCCAGCCCAGGGAGGAAGAGGCAAGAGGATTTTTTTGCATTCAAGGCTAGCCTAGTCTACATCGTAAGCTCTAGGATAGCCAGGACTACAGAGAAACCCTGTCTCAAAAAACAAAAGCTACAGTAACAAAAGGCAATTTGGAAGGGAAAGGACTTGCATATCCTGAGTCATAGTCTGTTGAGGGAAAGCCAAGCTGGGAAATCCAGGCAGGACCTGAAGCAGAGGTCATGGAGGAGCACTGTTTTCTGACTTGCTTTCCATGACTTCCTCAGCTTGATTTCTTCAATACTCCAGGAACACCTATCTAGGGGTGAACTCCCCTCACATCAGACATTAGGGGTCAATCTGAGGGAGGCATTTTCTCAAGTTCCCTCTTCCCAAATGACCAGCTTGTGCCAAGTTGGTAATAAAACTGAACAGAACAGAAAGCAAGAGTGAGAGTGAAAAGTGAAGGATAGAGAAAAAGAAAAAGTGAATGGAAGAAAGGGAGGGAGGGAGAGCGAGCGAGGGAGAGCACTGTGGATTTGAATGTCGGATTACTTGGGATTCAATATTTTTTTACTTTATGTAGTATTATTCTGTAGGATGTAAATGCAGACATTGAAAGGTTCAGGCATTATGCTGGCCTGCCCCTGTTACCTGGTGGAATCCACTCAGGCAATACCCTGGTCAGCCCAAGGTTCCATGGGAAAGAAGTCTGCACACAGGTGCAGAGGACCCCTTTAAAAGATAGGCCCCTGCACCTTTCTCTCTCTCTCTCTCTCTCCCCCTGTCTCTCTCTCTCTGTGTGTGCTCCCCCGTCTCTCTGTTCCCCGCTCTGTCTCTCTATGGTGACCGGCCATGGCGGTCAGCCATTACCCTGTTCCTCCTCTTAGTCTCCCCATTCTGCCGGTCCTTATAATAAACTTATAGTCAATATGTCTGTCTCAATATTTCTCTTTTCTTCTTTTTAAACAAAAGAATAACAGACATCAGCTGGGTGTAGTGATGAACACTAATGCCAGCACTCTGGAGGAAGAGGCAGTGAGTATCAGCTGCCGCCACCACCACCATCATCATCATGAAGATACAGTTTGACAAGTAGTGACTGCCAGGTAAAATCACACACAGGGTTGTTGGGCAGGGTCACGCCACTGTATATTCATGATGCTTTCCAGTTTCAGTGACCTTTCGAGTTTGTTATCTTGCATGATTCCATCTCCATAAATCCTCAAGCCACTTAGTTGTTTCACCTTTGTCCTATAGATACATTAACCTGGCACTCTTCACTTAATTTTTTTTAATTTAAATTTATGTGTATGGGTGTTTTGTCTAGACACCACATGTGTACCTGGTGCCCAAGGAGGCAAGGAGGACAGAAGAGGGCATCAGATCCTGTGGAACTAAAGTTACAGGTGGTTGTGAGCCACCATGTAGTTGCTGGGAACTGAATGAGAAAGTATTAAACATAAATTACTAAGCAAGCTAACTTTGTCTTTTTTTTTTCCTCTTTTTTTGCGGGGAGGGGGGGAGGTGGAGGACAAGCCAATTAAAAATAATTTCCCTGGAATGTAAAAAATAAATAAAAAACAAACCAACAAATTCATGATCAAAAAATCATTTCCTTTTTACAGAAGATATGTTTTTACTTAGAAGGCCATGTGTCTGTCTGTGAGTGGCATGAGTGGGGGGGGGCGGCTGGCTGCAGGAGCTAGAAGAGGGCATTGGGTGTTCTAGAGTTACAGATGGCTGTGAGGTGCCCTTGTGAGTCTCAGGAATAAACCGGGTCTTCTAGAAGAACAGCAAGTACTAACTGCTGAGCCATCTCTCCAGTCCTTTGTTTCTCTTTGATTTTAGTGTTTGCATTAGAATAGAAGTGCACTTACAATACAGGTCTCTGTGAGTATGAGGCCACCCTGAGCTATTTGGTAAGAATCTCTCTAAACACACACACACACACACACACACACACACACACACACACACACACAGTGAAATCAGGGCAACAAACAATGGCACCTTTCATATATTGTTTTCTAGAAACTCTACTAAAGTTAGAATGAAAAGACTTGAGTTTAGGGTCGAGTTTGTCACTCAGTTGTCAGAATATAGTTTAATTCTTAAAATATGCAAGAGTTTGGGCTGTGGACATAGGTCAGTCAGCAAAGTGCTTGGCTCACAAGTATGAAGTCCTGAGTTTGAATTTCTAGCATCTATATAAAAAAAACAGCTGTGGCATGTGTCTGTAATCCCAGCTCTGGGGTAGAGGATGGGAGATAGGCAGATCCTTGGAGCCCACTTGGCCAGCCAGTCTAGCTAAGCAGTAAGCTCTACCTCAGTGAGAGACCCTGCTTTGAAAACTGGAGTGCAGAGCAACTGAGAAAGACATCCATCATCAACTCCCAGCCTCTGCATGCGCTTTCACTCATGTAGATATGTAGACATACAACAGGTATTATAGTATAATTTCCACAGCATATAAATTCATGTGATTTCTAAAATTCAGTCTGAATTTAATTTTTTCCGTTTTATGTGTTTGCGTGTTTTGACTGCATGTATATCTGTACACAGTGTCCCTGGTGACTAAAGATGCCAAGAAGGGGGTATTGGATCCCCTGGAACTAGAGTTACAGATGGTTGTAAGCTGACATGAGGGTGCTGGAAGTTAAACTTGGGTCCTTTGCAAGATCAGTCAGTGCTTTTAACTGCTGAGCCATCTTTCCAGCCCCTAAATTTAATTTTTATTGATACGGTTTAATCCTATGCCCTCCTCTTTATATCTTAAGATTGTTCATCAAGTCCAAAGCTGGGGGTGGGGGACAATAGGAGACTTCAATTTTCCCAAGAGACTGTCTAGGTGTGTGGAATCCTGCCTTGCTTCATATCCCCATCCCATCCAGAAGGCTCCAGCCACCCTGCATGCACCAACCTGGTTAGGGAGGACTCTTCCATTTGGTGTGATAATGGTTTTGCTTCCAATGATGTCCTGAGGCTCCATATTGCTAGAGAAGGGAAATGCTGTCCAGCCCTTATAGCAGACTTTCTTGACTTTTCTTTCCCAGGACATAAACCTATCAGCCTGACAGCATTCAGATTCTCTGTTCCCAAGCTTTAATGTTCCTCCTCTTTGGTGTGATGACATCACAGCACCAGAGCTTTAGTTTGAAAGTGTCTTAGGCATGGTGTCATCATTTTGGCAATGCTCATGCCATTGAATACCATCTGTGCTATTTCCTGCTTGCTGGAACAAGAACTACCACCATCCAAACTACACTCAGCAACATGGTCTTGTATTCATACACTCAGCCATTTATTGAGTGCCTATTATACTCGGGCCACCATCTCTTTCATGGGAGCTTATGACTAGTGCTCCCATGACCCTGATATCAGGAGAAGGGGTTGTTAAATGTGAAGAACAGCTTGTTAACTGAGACTGGGAGGAAATGGAAGAAGCGTCTGCAGCTGCCAACAGTGTAATTGATGCATGTTAAGTAAGAAGTTTAAACATATTTTAATGGTTATATATGAGCCTGACTGCTATTTTCAATTTAATTAGAGGGAAGGCACCATGCAGCCTGTTAACATATTGCAGCAGAGTCCACGGGGATGGGGCTATTTGTTTAAAAGTGAACATAATTTCTCCAGAAGCTAAAAATAGAATCACCATATGATCTAACAATCCCACTTCTAAGCATTTATCCAAAAGATTTGAAAGCAAGATCTTAAGGAGATGCTTACACACCTCTGTTTTTGGTAGGATTGTTTCTAACTGCTAAGAGGGGGATATGACCCAATTGTCCAAGGACAGATAAATGGAGAAACCAAATGATATATGTGTGTGTATGTATATATTTGTTTGTAATATTTGTTTACATATATATATATACATATACATTTGCAAATATTATTCAGCATCCAAAAAAGAAGGAAATTGTAGGTAGCCCAGCTACTTGAGAAGCTAAAGTAGAGGAATTGTTTGAACCCTGGAGTTGAGACTACTCTGGGCTATGTAGTGAGATCCTGTATCCAAAACAAAATAAATAATACATCCTGTCTTTGGATATAATATGAACGAAACTTGAGGCATACTAAATGACAACAGTCACTTACAAGGAGACACTATTGTATGGTTCCACTCATAGTCAATATCATGGGAACAAAGTAGAGGACTGATTTTCAGGGTGGGGCTGGGGCAGGTACGGGGAGTGGAGGTTCAGGTTTGTAAGATGAAGATGATTTCATGATGTGATTGACACGCACGGCACACACCGCACGGCACGGCACAGCCCCAAGTTGCTTTGGGTTATGATATTTTATCACAGCAATGGAAACCCTAACTAGGACAGTGCCATAACTCCTGATGAGGACCTTGGAGTAGCTGTGACCCTAGCCAGGGTATGGTGGGGAGGAAGGGTTCAGAGTTTTGGCTGGAGGGAACATCATGCATGAACGAATGTTTCTTAGGGAAAAAAAAACAATAAAGCTTAGAGTACAAGGAAGAGGATGATGGCCCGTTTTGCATGGTGATCCTGAATACAATGCAGGGTGGACGTTGGCAGAAGGCCGAGGCTATGGAATTCCATGCAGTGAGAAGTTCAGAATGTGAGTACATTAGTTACATGTATATTTAAGCCCAAATCACTGTGGACCTAAGGCTATTACAGTAAAATCTCAGTGGAGTATTGAGGTGAACTCTCTAAAATGGCATTCGAATTCAGCTAGATGTATCATATCAGGTGAGAATGAGAAGACTGAAAAGTATGCAATGAAGGACTCACTATGTTAATGAACGATGGGGGAAGTCCTTCTGTGTATATGTTTCTCTTATTGGTTGATGAATAAAACACTGTGGCCAATAGAGGCAGGCAGATAGGCGGGACTAGGAGACGAGCAGAATTCTCGGAAGTGTATGCAGACAGCAGACACCATGTGAGACCGGGAAGGTAGGATGAGTTGGACCCTTCTCCGGTAAGATAAGATCACATGGAAATACTTAGATTAATAGAAATGGGTTAATAATTAAGACAGAGCTAACCAATAAGAAGCTCAAGCCACCTGCCAACAGTTGTATAACTAATATAGTGTCTGTGTGTTTATTTGGGCCTCCAGGGAGGTGGGATCCTGCCAGACCAAAAAACTTTCATCAACAAATGAATGGAAGTGTGACAACTGGTTATAAAATATTTTAGGTTCTTAGCACGTATTGAATTCCACAAATTAGAATTTAATGAAAAATTAACAAAATAAAAATTGAAAAATAATGTCTACTTTCTGTGTGTGGAAACATTTTTTTTTTCTAGAGCAATAGAATTTCATGTATCAAGGCTGGAGAGAAGGCTCGTTGGTTAAGAACAAGTACTGCTCTTGCAGATGATCTGATTTCTGTCCCCAGTGCCCACATCTGATGGCTTCCAATAATTTGTAACCCCAGTTACAGGGGGCCTACCATCCTCTTCTGGCCTCCGTGCTTACCTGCATGCATGTGGTACACATAAACCCATGCAGGCACATACATGTTACATAAATAAAACAAATAAACACTTAAAAAAGAATCTCATGTACCTGGTCAGTGGTGGCACATGCCACCATAACCTATAATCCCGACACTCAAGAGGCAGAGGCAGGTGGATCTCTGTGAGTTTGAGGCCAGCCTGGTCTCCAGAGTGAGTTCCAGACAGTCAGGGTTACACAGAGAAACCCTGTCTCAAAAAAACCAAACAACAACAAAAGCAAAACAAAAGAATCTCATGTATCATTGGTGGAATTACGAATTGGTATAATCATTTAGGAAAGCAACTTGCCTGCTTTTTCTTTTAGAAACAGACTCTAGAAAAAGTTCAGGACACAAGAGATGAGCACAGGAATGTTGATAGCACCACTGTTCAAAAGCTTAGTATGCTGGAAATATTCAAGCCAGTGAAACAAGTGAATCGCAGAACCTTCACAAACCAGATACTAAGTAGCAGCAAGAGGAATGGCCTATTGTTCCTGTTAGTATGGTTACACTAAAAACACAGTGTAAGGGACTTGAGAGACCACTGAGAGGTTAAGAGCACTTGCTGTTCTTAGAAAGGACCCATGCCCAGTTTCCAGCACACACATGGCAGCTCACGATGGTCTGTCTATAATTCCAGTTCTAGAGGACCTGATGCCCTAAAACAAAACAAACAAATGCAAACAGTATTGACTGAAAGCAAACTTCAGAAGCTAATGTAAAAGCTCCATGTTGTGTATTTAGTAAAATTGTGACACCATAGGCATAAAAAAGAACCAGATCCAGATTTTGGTATCTGTGGCAAAGGGGGAGTGTAATCAAAGGTTACACAGAGGGAATATAATTGAAAGTGATACTGGAGCTGTCATCTATGTTTGCCCACTTTATTTCTACAGCTATGTGGTGGGTACATGACTTTTGTTATTGTGGCTCTCTGTAAGTCTAAGATGTTTTGTAAAAAAAATAAAATAAAATAATAACCCTTATAAAAAGAAAACAATATTTAAATATATAATCTAATTTTTGCCCCTAACCTCTTCAACCCACACCCAAAGCTATTATCCAGTAGCAGCTCCATGTACATCCACCCAGAGCCCTTTCTTCATATTTACAGGGATTGCGTTTCCTGTAAGTGTCTAGGCTTATTTTATGAACGTCTCTACTTCATACACACTAATACAAATAAGAGACCACTTTACCCATTATTCTGAGTTGCCTTTTTCCACTTTATATCATAGGCATTTCTCCATATGGCAGATAGTGCCCTTATATTTAATGGCTGCACTACCTCCCACAGTATGGCTGAATTATAATTTAACTATCCTTCAACTAATACATACTTAAATTGTTTCCATTTGTCATTAAAATTCTACAATGAATGTCCCTGGTGAACCTTAAAAGTACTTTTGTATGAAAGATTTCCAGGGGGATGAATTTTAAAACAAAGACTTTCTGAGAATTTATACTTCAAAATGAAAAAAGTCCCAAAGGAAATATAGTATATTCTTTTATGTGAAATTAATATATAAAATTCATGTACATAAATCGCAACTGCACCAAAAGTGTAATCAGAAAAAATAAGCAAAAAGCACCAATAGTTTGCAGAAAAAGAAATACAAAAGACTAATAAATATATAGAAGATATCTCGATTATTCTACCTGTGTAATTTAAAAAGTTATAAGTAATCTCAGATTTTTGATCCATAAATTTAGACAGAATGAGAGAGTAGGTAATGAGGCTGGTAATATGGCAGAATCTTATCAATAACTAAAACATATCCTAGGCCATAAAATCTACTACAAATTTAATTTGAGGAAACAAAGATGTTGTAGACAGCAATTGGGTGCATGTCAGGGCTGTTGGTTTTTCTTTTTCTTTTTTTGCCTACGACACACTCTGGAATACCAGAAAGTCCTCCAACATTCCATTTGAACAATTCAACTCCAATACCGATTGGATCAAGTGTGGGTGCCTAAAGATTCCAGTGGTAAGTCAGTCTCTCTCTCTCTCTCTCTCTCTCTCTCTCTCTCTCTCTCTCTCTCTCTCTCTCTCTTCCAGACAGGGTTTCTCTGTGGCTTTTGGAGCCTGTCCTGGAACACGATCTGGCTGGCCTTGAACTCACAGAGATCCATCACAGTTTCTGCCACTCAAGTGCTGGGATTAAAGACGTTGTCTTCACCACCTGGCTCTGGCTGCTCCTAATCAGAGACACTGCAGAAGTTAAAGAGTTTGATGTGCTGCATTGTGTAACATAGTCCTGCCAGAGAAGAATGAAATCCAGTCACACCGACGGATGAGGGAAAAGGCCCCAAGGCTTGAACAACCTGCTGCCAGTCCCTGCTTAGTCATAATTCTCAAAACCCGTACCCTTTTGCTTAAACCAGCTCAAGGAAGCCTTGAGCCAAATTCTACCATGTAGCTTCATATTTCCAAACATAGGAAATGAGGAAATAAGGTTTCATTTCCAGCACTGGAGGTCTCCTGGAGGAAGAGGAGTGGAAGGGAGGGTTTAATCTTGGGGAGCACTGTAAAATGGAAATGGATGTTCCATGTGACCCGTTTTGCATAGTTCCTAGTCCATGGTAAAGCATCCCTTAGTGTTCACTTCAGCAACACGTGCATCCACTGAAGCTGAAAGAGAATAGTATGACCCTGAACAAGGAGGCTGACACTAATTTGTGAAGCATTCTATAGTTTTCTCAGAAACACAAATCCTGAATGTTTTTTCTCATATGTAAAAATCTGGATTTTAAAAGCTATGATGACATAGATATGGTGAAAATGCCATGATGAAATGCAGGCATTTCCCAAGAGCAGGGGGCATGTGCTTACGAGTTTGGAATGAGTACACAATGGTTGACAATAAAATAATGAAAATTTAGTACAGAAAGTTCTCTTGATTAAGTGAGTGGAGGGCTTGCCGAAATGTCTTGATCATCTCAGGATGGCCAGAACTCCTGAGGGTCACTGACCCTTGACCATCACTTGCCAGTGAAACCAGTGGATATTTAGCTAATTATAACTTTTTTCTTCAGGGCCAAGATAACTGGCATTTTATGCTTTCAATGAGTCTCTTCCAATGTTTGGTTTTCTTTTTTAAATTATTGTTTATTTGTCTGTGTTGTGGAACATTATTTTAAGATGTGGTATATTTGTTTATGCTGTGGAGCATTTGTTTTAATGATGCAAAGATGTATTGCATTCTTTTATGTTGCATTTGTTTAACTCCATGAAGCTGTGTTAATTTGCCTGTCTAAAACACCTGATTGGGCTAGTAAGGAGGTGAACAGCCAATAGCAAGGCAGGAGAATGGAGAGGAGGTGCTGGCAGGCAGAGAGAATAAAGAGCAGGAAAAAAAGAAGGATCCAGGAGCAAGAGAGATCAAGGAGCAAGAAAAGAAGGGGCCAGCCAGCCGCCCAGGCACAAGGCCAGACACATAATAAAAAGGAAAGAAAAGATTACAGAAATAGAGAAAGGTAGAAGCCCGGAGGCAAAAGTTAGATGGGACAATTTAAGTTAAGGAAAGCTGGCAAGCCAGGCGTTGGTGGTGCATATCTTTAATCCCAGCACTCAGCAGGCAGAAGCAGGTGGATCTTGGTGAGTTCGAGGCCAGCCTGGTCTACGGCGTGAGTTCCAGGACAACCTCCAAAGCAATACAGAGAAACCCTGTCTCAAAAAACCAAAAGAAAAAAAGAAAAGAAAAACTGGCAAGAAATAAGCCAAGCTAAGGCTGGACATGTATAAGTAAGAAAAAGACTTCGTGTGTGATATATTTGGGAGCTGGGTAGTGGACCCCCAAAGAGTAAAGAGTGAAAAAACAACAAAAAAAGCAAAAACATCAACAAGTGTGTGTGTGTGTGTGTGTGTGTGTGTGTGTGTGTGTGTGTGTGTGTGTGTGTAAATTCATGGCACATGTATGGAGGTCAGAGGACAACCTGCAGGGTCAGTTCTTTACTCGATTCTGGGGATTGAACTCAGATTTCACTGCAAGCCCTTCAACATTGAGCCAACCTCCAGCTACCAGTGCTTGTTTTTTAGAAATACATACACACACACACACACACACACACACACACACACACACACACATATATATATATACACTTTGATCTTTTTGCCAGTGGATTTGTTAAATGGGTCAGCAACCTTTCAAATCTGAGAATATATACTTTCTTCACTCAGAAATACCATCAAAAAGAACACTTTCAGATACTGTGACTTCAGCTTCTTCCTTTCTTTTCCAAGCTCTTTAAATCCTACTTCTCCAGAAAGTCTTCTGTTCATTAGCAGGAGGTTGGTTGGATCCTTGCTGTGATCTTACCCTACCAGCCAGGAGTCTTTACCAAAGACAGAAGGGGTGCTCTTTGTGTCTTTAAAAAAAGGAGTGTCAAGAGAAAGGAGCTTCAAGAGCAGCATGGTTTCTGTGTTTTGTTTGTTGAATTTTTTTTTCTTTAGTTTTTTGAGACAGGGTTTCTCTGTGTAGCCTGGCTGTCCTGGAATTTATTCTGTAGACCAGGCTGGTCTTCTCATTCTCCTGCCTCTGCCTCCCAATTGCTGGAAATAAAGGCATTCGACACCATGGCCCAGGGAATAATGGTTTCTGTATATTCTACACAGCACCATGTTCAGAGCAGACTGTGTAGATCCTTAGGAGTGAGAAGCAACAAAATGGGAATTCTAGTCTCTCTCTCCTATCCAAGCATTAAGTGGGTAGATGACCTTGGAAAGTGAAACATGTTTTCTGTCTCTTGGTTTCTGCTTTTGTAGGTCAAGACACCAATGCTTACACACATGGGTTATTTTGAGGATTAGACAACATATTATGTCCAAACTGTAAATTGTCTGCCGAGGTCACTAGCTCACAGTGTTCAAAGAATATGAGGGAGTCCATATTGACATTGATGGGAGGTGTTACCCATTGTTTCTGCTTTCTTTCTGTAATGATTCTCATAAAGGATTTGACCTCTATATCTTTGATGATGAAAACAGTGCTATGATACAGTATGAAGAGGTTTAGCCTTTGGGAGAACTGCATTCCAATTATGATTCGATTGGTTAATAGTTGTCTGGCATTGGGAAACCTTCTTGAGTCTAAGTTTTTAAATGATAAAATGCCAAAGAATGTATCAATGTAGTTCATTAAGTGCTGCCTATGAAAGTACACAAAATAGCTATGCATGTTTGCAATTATTATTACTAGTATCATACAAGATTATATGAGTGAGCCAAGTATAGTGGCACATGCCTTTAATTCCAGAACTTGGGAGGCAGAGGTAAGCAGATCTCTGTGAGTTCAAGGTCAGCCTGGTCTACATATTGATACACAGCCAGACTCTGTCCCAAAAAACAAACAAAATTACATGCATTGTTTATGTCGATTTATTTTATAAAACTATTTTATGTGTATGAATTTCTCTAGTATAATTTATCTATTATACTACATGCATGTCTGTTACTTCTGCTTGATACCCGCAGAAGCCAAAAGAAGGCCTGGATGCCCAAGAAACTGGAGAGAGGTGGTTGTGAGCCACCACATGGGTACCAGGAATCAAACCTGGGTCTTCTGCAAGACCAGCAATTACTCTTTATTGCTGAGTCAACTGTACAGCCCCAAGCCCATAATTCTTAAGATATCTGCTTTGAGCCTGAACTTGAAAAATTAATTATGTGAGTAAATTAAGCTTGATAAATTATACTAGAGAATAATTCCTAACAGGGTCACTTTAACTGATTCCCTTGTGTATAAGATTAGATTTCATCTAAATATTTCACTTAATTCAATGTGCAGAAAACCTTACAATTAAGCCTTAAGAGTAAAGGAGAGCCTTGCTTTTGCCACTAGCCCAAATTCGTTGGGGAGTAACTCACAGAAATCTAACTCTAAAGTGACTTAATATGCAGGGGAATTAGCTGGTCTGTATCCATGAAAGGAGCTTCAGGCACTACTGGATCCAGCAGGTCTAAGGTTGAAACATGTTTGTCAAGTTTCTTCCAAATGCTTGGCTTCCTACAAGGTCCAGCTGTAAGGCAGTTCCAACTTAAATCACGCTTTATGATCCTAGCAGTTAAAAAGCAAATGTTGGAGAAGATGCAATTGACCTCTGAGTCATGTACACTTCCCCAGAGGGAATGAAGAGGGAAGCAGTAGGGTCAACAATTCCTCCAAGATCACATGAAGTAAGGGAGGGTGTGGTCCTCCTAGGGATTGAAAGGTCAGGGAGGGAAGCAGATACCCATCACACTAAGGTTGGCTAAACTGTCACTAAAGGTCAGGCTACGCCTAGAAACCAGGGCCTTGGTTCTTTTTCTGAGACTAAGTCTCTCTGTGTAGTTCAGTGTCATGTGGCTGTTTCCTTTGTTTGGGTTGAAGGTTCCCTTAGGGAGGAAAGAGAAAGGTTGGTCAGTGTCAGAAAGTAAACAAAACACTTAAAGCCTAGAAAGTAAACCAAACTCACTAGGCTCAGGAAACTCCTGGAAGTTAGAAGACTCACAATGCCCCTCCCCAAGGTTATAGCTGATAGACAGTTGATGTGGAGAGCAGAGTTTCTGGGTAGCTGTGCCATCTGCAAATTGTGCAGGTAGCTCCACAAATGCTGTTGTGTGTTGTCTCCTAATCTGGGGTAGGGTGCTTTGACATTGCAGCTCCTTTTGAAGCAACCAAGTTCAAGTTCTTATGAACAATCCTTCATCCATACTCCTGTGAGTAACCCCAATAAACTCACTGTTTCACTAGGCTCGACTTGGGTGGAAAACATCTACATTCAATTTAATATCTTAAAATTGTCCCAAGGCTTGTGGAAAATACTACAGGACAGATTTGAACATCTCTACATGTTTTGAAACTCAACTGTAGGCTGAGTGACCTGCAGGTTGGAAACTGCCAGAGTCCCAAAGGGACTATCCCAGTATTCTTCTGATCTAGGGCTGAGACCTCAGGAACATAATTATCCCTTCTCTCTCTCCTCCTGCAACAGGGTAGAGATACCTCTCTGATCCGCTTCATCAAATGGGTGACACAGCCTGCTAGCCAAGTTTCTTCTTAGAGATAATGGTGATCTCCTCCTTGCATACACGCTCATTACCCAGGAACAGGTAGTACTTTCCCATCTAGGTATCTTCTTCACAGTCTTGGTGTGAATGTGGCCCATGGGGGCAGGTCCCAGGAAAGGAGAGGATTCATTTCTTTCCAAAAAAAAATATTAATTATACATGATGGATTTCCTTGTTATGACACTTTAATATATGTACATAATGCATTTGGAGCCTATTCATACATAATCCCACCCTTGCTTTCCTTTCCTCCTCTCATTCCTGCTACATCTTTCTTTCCTCAAATAGACCCTCTTCTAACTTCACGTTTTGTTGTTTCCCTTCTTCTTCT
Source organism: Cricetulus griseus (assembly GCF_003668045.3). NCBI lineage: Eukaryota > Metazoa > Chordata > Mammalia > Rodentia > Cricetidae > Cricetulus > Cricetulus griseus. The sequence continues at coordinate 127,883,555 of NC_048598.1, forward strand.
TACTGTGACCCAGTGAGTTCTATTAGTGTTGTTAGCAGGACCGTGGCCACCTTACCAGAGACTATACCACTACAGAAAATGTCTCTCCCTTCCTCCACCAACCATTAACTGTGTATGTAAATCACCAGGGGTGTTGGAGCCCCATGCACCCCTCCCAATCCATAATGGTGCAAACATCTTAAGGAGCGTAAGTGGATAAAGGCAGATGTTACTTTTTCTTTTTTTTTGGGTGGGTGGGGGGTGGTGTTGAGGCAGGATTTCTCTGTGGCTTTGGAGCTGTCCTGGAACTACCTTTCGTAGACCAGGCTGGTCTCGAACTCACAGAGATCCGCCTGCCTCTGCCTCCCAAGTGCTGGGAATAAAGGCGTGTACCACCACCGCCCAGCAAGATGTTACATGGTTAATCACTTGATTAACAAGGGTCTTGATGCTTTAGCTAGCATGACATTATTTGTGATGGGTCCTGATTTGTACTACAGGACAATTTTTAAAAATACAATCTTTTGATTACTTCTTTGAGAATTTCATACATGCATATGTGAATTTTGATCATATTCGCCCTCACTCCCGTGACTCCTCTAGATCTACTTTCCATCCTCTACCTTTTATCCCATTTTCATGTCCCCTTTCAAATTTTGTGTATGACACTATAAATCTTGTGCTGCTCCCATACTCATCATGGGTGTGGGATGACCAGTGAAGCATGCTTGACCTACCAGGGGCCACACCCTTAGAGAGTATTGACTCTCCTGCCCCTGGAGTCATTTCTTTAGCTTGTTCTGGTCCCCCGCCTGGGTAAATTTGTTCACCTTTCCCTGGAAAAAGTCACACAACATCTCAGGCTGGCTTCAGACTCTCACTCTGTAACAAGCTGGCCTGTGCTTACCATCATCCCCTGATTCAGTCTCCCAAGTGCTGGAATTACAGGTGTATGCCACCATGCCCAGCCCCCTAGTACAGTTCTAGAAGTTAAAGTAAGGAAGAGAAACAGGTAAGCTGAGATAAAAAATAGTTTGAACCTCCTTGAGATCAACTGATCTTTTTTTAAACTATTCTCTTTTTTTTTGTAACTTTCAGAAATATATGGGTATTGTAAAATGCAACCCTGCTGTTGCTAATGAATGCTCCCACACACGCTCCATCACTTAGCGTGAAAGAGCATGCCTTTGCTTTCCCAGCTCCTTGTCTTCTTCCTGTCACAGGAGGTATGCCAGAATAAAATTATGAAGGTCAGTTGAGGGGAGGAGCTTAAGTTTCTAGATGGATAAAGTCTTAAAAGGGAAAGGATGATTTTGGTAATAGTGATTGAATAGTTAACATGCCAGGTACCGTAGTAAATACAGAACCTCATTTACATCTTCAAACTCAGCCCTGAGTTAGGCTAAGTCTCTGCTATTTATCTGTGAGGAACCAAGGTTGGGGCAGAGCTGGGTGACCTCTGACCTCAGAGTCTACATTCTCATTATGCTTATAATTAGGGATAGCTTTAATATCATTTAATTGTGCAAATTGACAATTTCACGTGTCAAAGTATTTCTTGGTACATTATTTTGTGGTTTATTCTCTGTGAAATAAAGTATGCTTGAAGCTTTCTTTCTTTTCTTGTTTTCTCCTACATGTGGTGTGTGTGTGTGTGTGTGTGTGTGTGTGTGTGTGTGTGTGTGTGTGTGTCCAGAACTGAGCATCAGGTCTTTTCTGGCATTTTTGCTTTACCTTTAGAGACAAGGCCTTACACTGGACCCTGTGCTCACCAGTTGGCTAGACTAGCTGGCCAGTGAGGTCTGAGAATCCACCTATCTGTCCTTCCTGTGCTAGGATTGCACAGGACCACACATGGATTTTATTTATTTATTTATTTATTTATTTATTTATTTATTTTAATGTGGGTGTGGAGGCTCTGAACTGAGTCCTTATACTTCCAGGGCAGGCACTTTATGGACTGAGTCATATCCCCAGCTCTTCCCACTGCCTCTTTCCCATTAGTGATAAAGCCTCTCTCCCTTCCCGGATCCATCATACACATTCAAAATAAGACAGTGCAAAGGTCCTCAGATAGTCACTTCTATTGGTTTAGATTACAGCTCAGGCTGCTAAGTAGAGAACTAGAGCACATAACCATTTAAACCTTAAGCCATAATTAGCCATGTTAGCCACACAGAAAGCTGTAAAAGAGCTACAACCTTTGAAGTACATCTGAAAATGTAACAGCAGTATTAAAATTATGACTCAAGGAAATGTCACTGCTCAGGGTGTTTCCTAGTGGGTAAATGCAGCTCAAAGTAATATGACATCAGTTCCTTACGTACAGTAGCTGTGTGGATTATTCCCATTACTGTTGTCCTAAGAAAACAGCTGTTGCCAAAGCTTTCCCAGTCTTCTCACCTCAGCTCTCCTGCCTCCCATCCCCAGTGAATTAGATCACTTTACCTCTGAAGACAATGTCTAATAGATAATCAGTTCCATGATGCTTCTGTTTGTCTTAGCATTTCTGTAGTTGACTAGTTAGCAACCACTTGATACCCTGTATCTTTTAATCACATGGTCAAGCTGCCAACAGATTCCCCATAAGCTCAGTTTTCATATCTGGATAGTGAATGCTTTCATGTGGTAAAAATGAACTGAATTTTGTCACTTGATAATGGCCTCCCCATGGCTATAATGTTTTTCTTTTCATAGCTATAATAGTAGTATCAAAATTTATTTGTTCATGCACTCCCATCGGCATCTTTTTTGGGAGCACATATTCTAAATATATGCCTATTTGTTCATAAAATAGGCACATATTAGCTTCGTTATCTTATGACTCAGTCATAACACTTGTATGTAGGATATAGTTCATTGTTGGTGATGGTAGATATAAATTACATTTCAAATAGTTTTGACAATTTTGCTATTTAAGTTAAAATATGGTTGGACTTAATTAGATTGTCATTTTAACTCTGAAGGAGGGCTGTCAAACATTTTATTTTAGTCTCAGTTCTAGTATTTGCTTGTTCTGTGGTTCCTCTGTAAGCCTCTTGTAAGGCTATTTGTCTGCTTTGTGGGTTTAGTTTAATTAAGCCTAGACAGTACACTCATAGAATCCAGCAAACACGGGATATCACTAACAGATAAAAGAGACCCTTTTGGCTATCCTTTGGGGATGGGCACTGCCTACTTTTTCCTGAGGACATCTGTGCTGCTCTAGGCCAGTGGGCTAGAGTGCAGGACCATTCATTCTGTATATAAAATATTGAGCTTAATGCCTTTTAAATTAAATCATAGATGCCCTCATTTTTTTCTTCTGCATTGCAAGTGGATCGCCTTGCACTATCCTTGGAGTACACCCAACTTCCCCTGGTATCTAGAGATCTCCTTATGAAATTATTGGTCCAGGGAACAAACCTCATATAAGCAAGGATGTTTCCACATTAAAAAGACCTGCTCATTTCAGTTGCTCAGCTATTTTATAGAAAATGAAATGACTTTGAAATGAATTGTCTTTATAGACATCCATAATTTGCAAGCAAAATCCTCACTCTACAAAATGTGAAATGTTCTAAGCAACAGCTGTGAGCATTTCAAACGTGCACTACTTTTTAACGGTTCAACTGTTGCCAAGGGAAATTGAGTTGGCTTCAAAATCTTTCTTCGTTTTAATTTTGCATTTACCAATCAGACATTGAGGAAACAGGCTCTGCTTGGCTAGGATATTAAACATTTCTGAAGACCGATGTATGGGAATATAAGTTACTTGAAGGCAGGAACTAGACAGAAATTCTATACAATTATGCAGCCTAGGGTAATGAACTTTATTAGAGCAAAAATGGACACTCAGCCAGTCAGCTGCTGATTGTCTGGAGTCAACAGGGGAGCCTGCTTTCATTTAAGCTATCTTTCTGTGTTTCCCATATCAGTTCAGGGCAGTAACATTCGCTTTCATAGCACAGAATTTATTTTTCTACCCAAGTGGATAGAAATTTGCAACAGATGACATAACCAAGAAACTCAAATGCATTGTTATCACTTGTGCATATGATAGATCTTTATATATGTATATTCCCTAACTGTATAGAATATGTGACATGATACTGAGAGCGAAAAGTAGGCTACAGGATGAAGCATTCTAGTTTGAAAGAGAATATGTAATGATATATATGTAATACAAAATAATAAAAAATACTAACAGTACAACAAAATGGTAGTGGTTAGCTCGGGTTGATGGATGAGTATTACTTCTTTTGTATGTCCCCTCCCAGTTTTCCAAATTTTGAGCAACTGGTAGTTTGATGCTTGCAGTTAGTTAGTAAGGATTTTTTCTTTCCTATAACAAATGTATGCATCTTGCATTCAAATTGACTGACAGTCTAAGAATATTCTCTGGAAATGTACCATTTGGCCTAGGGCTCACCGAAGATGCAAAACCACACATTAAAGTATTTTAGTACTCGTTCTAGATAGAGGTAAGTCATCTCTATAAACTCAAACTGTCAATAAAATTTGTCAAGTGGGGGCTGGGTATATTTCACAGCCCAGAAACAGCGAATGCGGGTAATCTGAATGCGAGGCTGCAGTCTGGTGGTGACAGCGTTCCCATCTGCACAAGTTACCGGAGCGCTGGCCTCTACCGAGATCAAGGAGCTGATGCTCAGAACTGACTTTTTTTTTTTGGGGGGGGGGTTAGGTGAGAGCCCAAACCGTGGCCAGGCCTCCCACTGGCTGAGCAGAGGCCACAGGGGGTTTTTCGGCCAGTTTCCAGGGCCGCGACGACAAGAGCGGCATAGGGACTGGCGGGGTCCGTGCTGAGCGGAGCTCTGCGGGCTGAACCGTGAGGCACCGGGGCTGCCGCCCTGTGGCCCTCGGAATCCCCAGCGAAAGACGCTCGCCGTCCACAGGCTCCCGCCGTGCGGAAGCTCCAGCTTCGGACGCGCCCGCCGCGCTGCGCTCCTCTCAGGCCCAGCAGACGCCGCAGTTGCCCACTTCAGACGCCCTGGCGGAAGCGGCGGCCTGGCCGCCCGAGCTCGCGGCTGCATCCGGGTCCCCGGCGCCTCGCCCAATCGCGGGCCTCGTCTCTTCACACCCCTCCTGTTTCTCCGCCCCTCCCCGCGCCGCCAATCCCCGAGCAGATCTCAGCCGAACATGCTAGCCGGGGAGTGAAGGCTCCCGAGGACCAATGAAGTCTTGCTTCCCGTTTGAAGTCTCCAGTGGGCGGGCGTCGGAGGCGGGCTCTGCCAGCCAGGAGGTTCGGTTGCGTGTGTGCCATGGACTCAGCCGCCCGGTGATATTGACAATAGGAGAGAGAAAGGGGCATTGACGGGGACCTTGCGCGGGTAGCGAACGGCGGCTCTGGCAGCGGCGGTTCCGGCGGCTCCAGCTCTTCCTCCCGACTCCCGCGCTCGCTGCCGCTGCAGATCCAGGCTTCCTCCCTCCTCCCCCTCCTCGCGTCGCCGCCGCCGCCGCCGCCGCCGCCGCCGCCGGGTCCGGTGCAACGAGTAGAGGCGCCGCCCGCCGGGAATGTGAACGAAGAGCCGCCGGCCGAGCCGCAACCGGGTGGGTGCCGATTTGATGGGACGGGCCCGCGGGGGAGGCTCGTGAGGCCGCCGCTGCCACTGCTCGGAGCGCTGAGGTTTGGGGCCAGCCGAGAGGCCTAGAAGCACCGCCGCCACCGCGGAACCGGAGGGACGTCGCCCCGGACTGCCGTAGCCCGGGGCTCTCCGCCGCTGCCTGGACCTCCCCCTGTGCGTCCCGGGCCGCCGCCCGCCCCCGCCGCGGCCCCTAGCCTGCCGCCCGCCCCGCGCAGCCACAGATCATCTTCGATTCTTCCCCAGAAGCTTCAAGGTAACTTCGGCTCCTGGTCCCGCGGCTTGCCTCCCGGGGAACCTGCGGAGCGGCGGGTTCGGGAAGGCCAGGCCCGGGCCGCGGAGGGGTGCGGCGGGGTGGGGTGCGCGGGAGCAAGCGCCCGGCCCACTTGTCTGATCTACCTGCAGAGGCTTTGGAGGCCACCACCTCTCTTCCACTCTGCCTTCCCGACCCTTTCCCCTCCCGCTTTTGAGGCGTTTTCTTGCCCCCACCCCCCTTATCCACTGGCGGGGGCGGGGGAGCAGCGAGGAAAGATTCCGTGGCCGCGCAGCTTCTCCAGGGCTTGGGGTTTATGTGAACATACCTCCAGACAAACAGGCCACTTCCCTGATCCCTTCCTTCCCCTTGGAAAAACCCTGGTTGCCTGCTGTTTGGAGAATGCTAAAGCTTCGGTCTCAGTGGCCCAGGTGAAACCTGTTTCTTTGGGCTTTGCAGGGTCCCCGCTGTTACTACCAGTTCTGCAAATGCTTTAGAGTTGAGGAGATCCTTGACATTTATTCAGAGCTGTGCTCATAAGAGGCAAATGATTAAGAAGAAAACTACCTATAGATCATCTTTAGAGATAAGAGAGACAAAATGAGTGATGAAGGAAGAGGTTTGCAGAAATCTTGTGTTTCTAGGGTTAGAATGAAATCTAAATAATCACATATGAGATCGATATATATATATATATATATATATATATATATATATCCCTAAATTTACATCGTACCAGTAGCATGTGGAACTTCTTGCTGGTGGGATCATTGTATTTTGAAGTAATCTGACATTTTCGACAGTATTTATAATTTACAATTTTGATTTTTATCTGTCACATTATATTTAAGACCAAATTAGATAGTTAACAAAACAAAATAACTTTCTAATGAAAGAACCAAGAAGTCTTCAAAATTCCAAACTAACCCTGAACACTGTTCACCCCTCTGCCCCGTGTTTGTTATTTTTATTGGATCCAGGTAATTCAGATGACTTTAGCCTTACAAATTGGGGAGGCAACTGTCTTACTCTTCATGAAAGTTACAAAAGCACTTGTCTTAGGTGTCTTTGTGACAGTTGAGTAATTGTGTTTTAGCACTTCATTGTATGCATTCTGTCTATCCCTTCTGCCATTAATCTTGCATGGAGCCTCAGTGCCACCTGGATGATGACATCTGTTTAGTTTGGTGAATGAGGCTGAGCTTAATGCTTGGGACTTTTAGCATCCATCCTTTTGAATAATTTCAGAAGATTAAAAAATTGTAGAAAGCTGTTCCATCAGTTTGATGGAACACAACAATATTTGAACTTAAAACTTGACTTCATCTAGGAAGGCTGTGAAATTATGTTTTCAGTTCAGCTTCCTGCTAGGTTTTATCATAGTTTTGTTTATTAAACTTGAATAACTTAAGATGGCTTCATTTAAAAAGACTTTTTTGAAATAATTTTAATTATGCCTCTTGTGTGTTCTCTTTCAAGTAATTGAGCCTGTCCTCATTTGTGCTGTGGTAGCTCATAATAGCAATCGAAGCACACTGCACTGAAAGACCTGCTTAGAAAGTGTCAGTAATTGTACATTTCACTGCTGTCAGATACTGATGTAGTTTGTTTTGTGTTTTTTTTTTTTTTGAGACAGAATCTCCTCTCACTGTGTGTCCCAGGACGGCCTCAAACTTGCTATGTGTAGCCTAGTCTGGCCTTGAACTCATAACCTTTCCTGCCTTAACCTCTTTGAGTGTTGGGATGACTGACTACCACACCTGGTTTCATTTATGTAGATTCTTGAAGAGCAGAAAGGGTTTTAGCCCATTCATAATATTAAATATGTCGGGAAAATGTTTCTATGGACATTTTCCAGCTCTTAAGAATAGCTCCAAAATCACTTCAGGAATCCCAAGATGGGAATAGCTGTGCAATTAAAATGGGCAGACAATATAGACACTTGAAGTCCAGGCAAACAATCTTTTTAATGATTGTAATGGAGCAGTAATACATTAGAGCTCTCATTTTGCTTAATGGTAGTCATGTTACTTTTTATATTTTTTCCCTTGAGAAGACTTTTCTTAATTGATGTTTTTTTGGTTACATATTCCCAAAACATTTTCATGAATATTGTATATAAGAATTTTAGACTGTGTACAACCTTGGGACCATGTTCATGTCACCTTTTTCTCTTCAGTAGGGATATGTCCTCAGCACCAACTACTCCTCCATCAGTGGATAAAGTAGACGGATTTTCTCGGAAGTCCGTCAGAAAAGCCAGACAGAAGAGGTCGCAGAGCTCCTCACAGTTTAGATCTCAAGGCAAGCCCATTGAGCTCACACCTCTGCCGCTGCTGAAAGGTAAGACCCATTGATCAGTGTCTGCATAGTATTTGGAGAGTTGAGAGGCTTCAGACCCAGAATTTCCTGGTACGTGACCAAGTCTACATGCTTTACTTTTTAAAGGGCTCATCCAAAGACACTTATCCTATAAGTGAATTTCTCCAGTTGATAAGCTGGAAAACTAAATGGTAGAAATGTCTGATTTTTTTCCCATCCTGACGTTTTGTGAGTGAGTGAGTGAGAGAGAGAGAGAGAGAGAGAGAGAGAGAGAGAGAGAGAGAGAGTGTGTGTGTGTGTGTGTGTGTGTGTTTGCGCGCGTGCGCGCGCGTGCACGTGTGGCGCTTGCTTGCTTGCACATTATGAATATGTGGAGGTCAGAGGACAGTTTGTGGGAGTTGGTTCTCTCTTTCTACCATGTGGGTTTCAGGGATTGAACTCAAGTGGTCCCATTTTGGCAGCAAGCATCTGTATCTGCTGAATGGTGTCTTTGGCTCTATCTACATTTTTAAATTCTTGATTTGCTTGTTGACATTGCACAGTCTTGGAAAGTAGACCCCAGTGAAAGAGATAGTACTACCAATTTGTCATCAAAAGAAGTGGCGTTTGAAAATACTGAATTTTAAAGGTCAAGAAAGTAGAGCTTCTAATAATAGCATTTGCAGCATTTTCACATAATACAAATACAAATATTTAGTGATCATATTTGCTTGATATTTTCATCTTCACAGCAAGGATTTTCAGTTCTTGGAGACAAGGTTTTATGTTGCCAAGCCTGGCCTTGAACTCTGTGGCCTTGAACCTTGAAACTGGCTTTGAGCTGCTGAACTTTCTGCCTTTTTTCCCCATGAGCTGGGATTAGAGGTGTGTACTAGTAGGCCTATCTTACACAGTAGTGTAAGATGAGAGTAAGGTTTTGATGTGGGCGCTGAGTCCTGGAAAGATGATGTATGGGGTTAGGAAGGGTGGTAGTGGTAGGACACTTGCCTGGCATTCCTGAGACTTCAGAGCTACAGCACTGAAGAAAGAAAGGGGAAAGGGTGATTTGTCTACCAAGTAGTGAAGATTTGCTCTGGGAAGTTTTGAGGGACAGAACACTTTTTTATTTTATTTTATATATTTTTGAGACAGGGTCTGACTATGAAGCTGGCCTGAAACTCAGAGGGGTTGTCTGCCTCTGCCTCCAGAGTATTTGCCTCCATGCCTGGTAGAAGATTTTCGACTTAAGATTTTGCTAGGGAAAATGAGAATAGATTATATGAGGTTATAGGAAAAACATGAAGGAAGATTCTAGGGGATAAATAAAAAGGTCAGGAGACATACTGGATTTATAACTCATTTAATCTGAAGTAGACTTGGGATGGCTGTTTACATCTGTATCAGGGAGAGAACTTTATTTCCAGCAAGCCCAGAATAAATGTTTTAGGATTAGAAGGAATTCACTACCTGAATCTCTACAGTTATTCCTTAAGACTCATGTAGTCACCTAAATTAACTGAGCATTCATGGAAAAGGTATAAACAGGCATGTATGAGAAGAATTTGGACACATGTTTTATCTTCTTCTCACTCCCTCCCCCATTGAGCACGTACAATTAAAATAGATGTAAGATATTCCATTAACCAACCACTCTTGGGATTAAAAGTATGCACTACCAGACACAGCTCATTAACCATTTTTAAGGTTTTAATTCAGTGGCAGGCAGAAAGTATGTTCCCATTGTTGTGTGTCTATCACAACCATCCACCTGCCATCTTTTCATGTTCTCTGTGCCCTGGTTTCCCCTGCCAGCCCCCAGCAACTTCATTTCCCTTTATGCCTCTATGAGGGTCACTATTTTGAGTCATGCAGTCATTTGCCCTTTTGTGACTGGTTTATTTCACTTAGCATGATGTTTTAAGATGTATCCACATTGTAGCATGTCTCAGTATTTTACTCTTTTTTAAGGGTGAGCAATATTTTAGTATATATGTATATATAGCATGTATTGTTTATCATTCATTCATTTTAGCTGTTGTGAATAATGCAAGTTTGAGTGTGCAGATGTCTGTTGAGAGTCCCCACTTTCCTTTCTTTTGGGCACATACCCAGAAAGAGAATTGCTGGATCATATGCGAAGTTTTGAGGCTTGTTATGTAGTTTTTCCATAAAGGCTGTCTTTCCATTAGCAGTGTACAGGAGCTGTGATTTCTGCATACCCTACCAGTGGTTACTTCCCCTATACTAGCATCCCCAAGGCTGTCAAGTTGCTTTGATGGAGTTCTGATGTGCATTTACCTTCTGCTTAGGGATGGCAAACATTTCTTTATAATATCATTGGACAATACAAAATTTTCTTTTTTATGTTAGAGATTTTTTTTTTTTTCTTGAGACAGGGTTTCTCTGTGGCTTTGGAGGCTATCCTGGAACTAGCTCTTGTAGACCAGGCTGGCCTTGAACTCAGAGATTTGCCTGCCTCTGCCTCCTGAGTGCTGGGACTAAAGGCGTGCACCACCACTGCCCAGCTTCATGTTGGAAATTGAATCCAGGGCCCTTTATGTCCTAGGGAGGTGCTCTGACATTGAGCCACATTTTCTCAGCTCCCTTTTCTAAAATGTTATTGTGCCTGGCAGCATTAAAAGTTTCCTAAGAATAGATTTTGTACCTTTGCATATTTTATCAGCAGAGGAGACCAAAGACTACCTACTAGCTCAGGTCCAGATAGACTGACAGTGATTCTTGTGTAGTTAACATGATGTGGAATCAGGGTCCAGCAAGGCGTTCATACTTAGGCTTCTGTGTCTCTCTGGAGAATAGCAGAGAGAAGTAGAGTAAGATGCAGAATTGAGAAAGGTGTGTTCTTGGGTTTGGCAGTGACTGTGAGGTGCTTAGCTGATGATACTTGTTCTCCTCGTAGTGGATTGGCTGATTTTTTTGCCTTATATTCTCACCAACTTTTTGGAAGTAATTTACAGAATAGAAAGAACATATAGAAGAAATTCCTTTCTAGGATTTTGTTACTTTGTTTGTTTGCTTATTTTTTGGGGGCAGGGTTTCTCTGTGTACCTTTGTAGACCACGCTGGCCTCAAATTTACAGAGATCCACCTGCCTCTGCCTCCCAAGTGCTGGGATTAAAGGCATACATCAACACTGCCCAGTGGATTTTTTTTTAAAGCATTATTGTAGGAAAACCCAGAATAAACCCAGATGAACTGTATAGAAATAATAAAGGCTAGGTATGGACTTAATTTTCTATAACATTTCCCTGACTAACTCAGAAGGGTTGTGTGAATACAGTATGCATTGTGATTAGATTTTGTGAATTTCTTTTTTTTTTTAAGGTGTATTTTTGATTTTGATTTTTTTTAAGGTGTATGTATTATTGTTTTGCCTGGTTGAATGTATGTGTACCACATGGGAGGTCTGATTAGTTGGAAAACTGTAACAGAAAATGAAAGTTTGTTTTGCCTCCTTTGTGATAGTTGGTCTTCTGAAATTTGGATCCTTGGTGTTGTTGTTGTTGTTGTTGTTATTATTATTATTATTATTTGTAGAAAGCAAAACTAACATGTGGTCCTGTGCACATGTACACAGTGGCCTGCCTTTTCCTCAGTTATGCCTAATGAAATGATATGCTAACCTTTACACATATTTGAATTTTCTCTTTTTATATAAAAGTGCTTTTGGAGTTTCCTAAAACTTTTGAACCATAAGGACCCATCTTAATGGTAAGGAAACTCCAATAGAAGTTTAGTGCCTGTGTGTGTATGTATGTATGTATGCATGCATCTATAATAAATGTCAAGATTTCTACCAAGATTTGAACCACACCACTAGTGGTACATGCCTGTAAGAGCAGCACTTAGGAGGCTGAGGCAGAACTGTGAGTTTAAGGGCAACCCGGCCTTCACAGTTGAGACCTTGCTTAAAAAAACTAGGAAAAAGAATTGAAACCTCCTCCCACAGTTGCTGTAGATGCTCTTTGGACTTGCAACAGGCTTGACAGTTATGCCAGTTGGGCGAACTCAGTGCTTAGTCAAATAAGGAGTGGAGGTAGTGCCTGCTTCTTTGTGTTGTTTCCCTCACCCTGGCCCGTTCACGCCTTTATTTCCTTATTTCTTCTACTCAGACGATTTTACAAGTTTAGATTTGAGTGAAATAGTTTCGAAAAACTCTACCTCTTTGAAGATGGGATTATAATGAAAGTGGTGTCATTATTTCTGGCTCTCCAGTTGTTTTTTAGGGTATTTTGTAGATACTTCAGACATTTCAAGAACTGTGGTGACCATTCAGTTAAAAAAATTCTTTGTCTCTTTGTGGTGAAATTCTTTTAGATTTTGTGGTATTGGGAGTGAACCCAAGGCCTTATGTATGCCAGGCAAGAGCTGCTGCATCACTGAGCTGTACCCCAGCTTCTAAAAATACCCTTTCCCCTTTTATTTATATGTATGGGTGTTTTGCCTGAATTTGTCTGTGCCATGTGTGTGCAGTGCCCATAGAAGCCAGAAGAGGGCATTGAATTCTCTTGGACTGGAGTTACAGAAGGTTGTGGCTACCATGTTGGTGTGGAGAATAGAACCCAGGTCCTCTGGAAGAGCAGTTCTCTTAAATGTTGAGCCATCTCTGCAGCCCCCTAAAAACACTATATTTCTGTGCATGAGTACATATAAGTGTCTCTGTGAGTGTACAGTATCTGTGTGTCTGTGAGTGTATGTACAAGTGTCTGTGTCTATGAGTACAAGTGTCTCTGTGCCTGTGAATGTGTGTACAAGTATCTGTGAATGTGTGCAGGTTAGATCATACATACTCTACATTATATATTGAGCTCAGAGCTCCCTAATTGGCTGGTCTGGCTGACTGACTTTCCTCAGGGTTATATATCCCTTCCTTCTTCCTGAGGGCTGGGATTAGAGGTAGGCCATCCAATTGCTGGAGTTCTGGCAAGTGGTTTATTCCCTGAGCCATCTCTTTAGCCCCTAAAACCACTTAAACTTCAGTCCTAGAGACGAAGCTTCAACTTTTATTTTTAGTGTGGCAGTTTGTAAGAACTTCCACATTACCATTTAGATCTGTTTTGTGCCTTTGAAATGACTGGATTCTTTTATCTTCTAACTCTACCTTGTGGAGTAGGATGTGCAGTATAATTACAGGTTTGGTAATGGGCTGGAGCATTCAGATGTATGTGTGAAAAGAGCAGATTTTCACAGGGTTCAAGTCTGATATTTTAGTTTCCCATTGCATTTGCACATTGGACTCAGTGTTGTTCAGGAGAGGGTTGTGCAGGCCTTTGAGTGTTGGAGCTTGTCCACTAGTCATGTTATCTTGGACAAGGGAGTTCCTGACAAGCCTTCTCTCCTGGCTTACAGTGTGAGGATGGCACAGCTCAGTGGCCGTGCCATGTCAGCGAGTGCCACCTGTTAGCCCTGAGCTGTAGGCAGCTTGAGAGCAATATGTCAGTGTTAAGATGCCTTCTGTGGAAAAACTTGAAATGGAGTTTCTTAAAATGGTGAAGCAAGAGTACAGTTTTGCAATTTCAAACCTTTTTCAACCCAAAAATTCAATTTGTGAATGTTTTGAATTTACTGGAATAGCTATCCTGGACATTTTTGGACTTTTCAACTGTTACTGATGTCTTGCCATATTATTGAGAGCAAACCTTTTTTTTTTTTTTTTTTTTTAAAGATTTTTGTTTTATGTGTTCATGCATGTGTGTGTAAGTGTATAAGCACGTGTGTACCATGGAGTATGTGTGGAGGTCAGGACAGTTTGTGGGAGATGGTTCTCTCCTTCCAGTACAGGGTTCCACAGATTGAACTCTGGTCATTAGGCTTGGCAGCAAGCGCCTTTACCTGCTGAGCCATCTTGCCTCTCCCTCTTATCTGTTTTTAAATGGAAGAATTTCATAATACTTCAAATAGATACCTGATATAAAACAAATTGAGAGTCATTGATTTTTTTTTTTTTTTAAATACCATTGATTGTGATATGTGTTCTTCAGGTAGCTACGTGTGTGTGTGTGTGTGTGTGTGTGTGTGTGTGTGTGTGTGTGTGTGTGTGTGTGGTTTAAAAAATAGATATGCATTTTGCTTTGAGCTAAGAGAATATGTGTAAGTTAACACACACTAAAGTTGTTCTGTATTACTGGAGAAAGCATGGTATTATTTTTTTCAAGGGAAGGAATGATAACTGTATTATTTGCAATTGTGAAAGATTATATTAGTTTATTTGCTTTTAGGTAAAAGTATTTTTCCCTTCTCATTTTTAGATTTATTTTTAATTATATGCATGTGTGTGTCTCTGAGTTTGTGTGCATAAGTGTCGGAAGCCAGAGACAGTGTTAGACTCCCTGGAGCTAGAGTTTGAGAGAGGAGCCACTCAGTGTGAGTATTGGGACTAAATCCTTTGCAAGAGCAAAAAGCACTCTTACCCACTGTCTCTGGGAGCATTTTTTTTTTTTTTTTAATACATCCTAATTATTTACTTTTGTGGCATGGAGAATTATCATCCAGAGAAAAAGTAGAAAATAAGTGTTCATAACTTATGGCTTAAAAGTAGAGTATTATTTGCATTTATATTTATTTCTATGATGTCTGATAAGCACAGGTTGAATATTTCTTAACTGTTCAGATTTTGGGTTTTGGAATGTTTGTGTCTACAGTCACCCCTTGAAGAACACAGTGATTAGAAGCGCTGTCTCCTGCCACCCTTTACAGCTGAAATGAGTAAAACATTCAAGGTTTATTTTTCGGAAAAGTCTAGTTGTAAACTTTCTACTGTAAATTAAAAATGAGCTTTTTAGCCAGGCTTGGTGGCATGCACCTTTAATCCTAGTACTTTGGAGGCAGAAGCAGGCAGGTGTCTGAGTTTGAGGTCAGCTTGATCTACACAGAGAAGCCCTTGATTTGAAAAACAAACCAAACTAAAAGAACTTCTTAGACTGGAGACATTCTAGGGCATTCAAGACCTCTGGGCACTAGGAATACACGTGGTGCACATATATACATGCAGATGAAACACTCAGACACACAAAATAAGTCTAAAAAATCCCAAAACCACACACTCCAAAACTTAAGATCTCAACTTGGTCAGATAGGAAACAATTTAAAACCTTTGAAAGTACATTGAGGAAAAAGCAGACTTCAGAAAAGTTACTATTGAAAAGAGACATGCTTAGATAAAAATAATCAAAACTTTTTGCACTCTAGTTAGTGCAGATAGTTCTTGTCTAGTCAATCTCCACAAAGCAAGCACTGATGTGTTAAGCTCTATGCTTTTGTTCATTTCTTGTTACTGGAATTTCATGTTTATTTTTTCTTGCTGGATGACCAGATGGTAGAGGATGGTGAGCCAACATTTATTCAGCCTTGCCCTTCTCAGCCTCCCAGGTGGACATATTCTCAGCTGGTGGGTTGACTGCTTTTGTCTGTTTGCCATTGGTAGTTTAAAGTTATCAGAGCCTTGGCAATTGGAAATTGTGATGTATGGTTGTTGAGGCAGCTGCTGACTTGGGGTCTCATGTTAGTTTTCCTCATCTTCATTGCCACCTTCCCTAGGTTGTCTTCAGCATGGGAGGCCCCTGCAGAGTTGCAGACTGTAGCTCCTTTGCATATTCCAGCTTTCTGGTCTATCTTGTTTTCCTGCAGTCTGATTGTCTCCATCAATTCTCCCTGCACAGAAGAGTTGGGATCCTGTGGTAGAAACCCATGGAGGGGGTGTCTCTGCAATAAATAGTAAGGTGGGACCCTCCTCTCTCAGGAAGGGCTTGGCCTTTGGGAGAGAGAGTTCCCTCTCTCTTTTTTCTCCCTTTGATCATTAATGAGATCTAATGGCTTGAGCTGGAAGTGTACGAGGACCTGTAAGATTGGCAACATGGATATCCTCTCTCTCTTGTACAGCACTGTTATTTTCTGAAATTACTCTTCTAGACTGGAAGTCTGGCATATACATATCAGAAGCCAAAAAGGAAGGTTTATGTTTATTCTGTTGATGAATGCCATATATCCTTTAAAAAAAAACCAAAAAAACCTTTTAAGTCCTAAAACCTTTTTAACCCTGCTAGCAGGTGCTACAGCATGAGGCCACCAAATCACAGCTCCCTGTGCTGCTGTCTGTGGTGTCATGCTCCCTATGAGCATTTCTGAGAACTGGGACTGGTGGCTGCTAGGTTTTGGCTCTGATGGAGTGATGGTGAATGGCTCGCTCTGAGAAGTGGCTGTGGTAAAGTTGTTCAGGGCTCTCAGGTCTACTCTTGCTTCCGATGGAACGCTTTCATTCCTCCAAAATTATACTATTAGCCTGTTGCTAACCATAAGTCCTAACGTAAACAGTTGATTACCACACATTTTTATGTGTTGTATGGTTTATATTCTGTGAAAAAGATGTGAGAAGCATAGGAGACCATAGTTTACAATGTGTTGTAATTAGCCAGAAAGATGGACTACTTCCTGGAGATGTCACACAGCTTCAAGCAGCTACTGTCAGCTCTTTGGTTCACAGTAGAAGCAGTAAAAGGTGGGTATGAAATTACAGTAATGCAATATAGACTGGGGCTAATTTTATGTAGTTAGGATTTAATAATGGGCTTTCTTCTCTCTAAGTTACTGGGTCTTATTAGCTCAACTTTTTTTTTTTTTTTTAAATCCTGGCTGGCCTTGAACTTGTGATCGATTCCCTTCAGCTTCTTCAGTATTGGGATTATGGGCATGTATATCTGATTTAAATATGGTATTTTTATGTGCCCTTATGTTTCTCTAGTTGTGAGTGGCATCATGTATAATCTATGCTTATGTTTCTAAATTTTTATAAATGTTGACTTTTTATAAGGTTTATGTATATTTCATGGTAGTAAGTGATAAAGTAGATGATGCTGTATTATGTATTTTATGTGTTCATGACATTTCTCCTTAAGTCTCAGTATTTTTAGGCTATGAATTTTGTTTGCCTATTTTTAGAATGTTACAAATATTCTCCTCTCCATACCTTTAAAATACTTTACATGTAAAATGGACATGTGTAGCTTAAATCTGGGTTCTTCAAGGGTTAGTTAGTTATACGTGAGATATCTTGGAGATGAGACTTAAGTCTAAACATGAATTCATGTTGTTTCATTAATAACTTGTAAACATAGCACATGAGTAATCTTAGATAATATTTAGAGAGCACATGTGTTTTTACTGCCACCCAAATGTTGAATAAGGTCAGGTGGAATTTTCCATTTGTGACATCATGTTTGTGCCCTCAAATTTGTAGAGTTTGTAGGGGTCTGAATTTTAGGATGTTGGGTTGTGGATACTCAGTCACAGTTCTTCACTGGAGGTTCATGGGTTTCCATCTAGTTGGGACTGTGTACAGTTTCAAGAACTCCCTAGAATTACAAAGTTCTCTTGGGTAGACCTATGTTTTGAAAGAAAGAATTTGTTGCTTTTTTCCAGATTCTCCCAGACTTAGCCCTTCAGTTCTTGCTCCCTCTCATTAGACAAATGCCTTGATTTAGACTGAAGTGTTGAGAATTAGTGTTGGTATTTTGTTTTGAGTATTGTTGATGTGCATGTTTATGTGTAAAACATTTCAAGCTATAAAAAGAATTAATTACTGCATGGGTCTTTGTAGGATGTAACCAAGACAGGTCTATAAATACTGAAGTACCCAAGTACCCAGTGAATGTGAACTGGTTTCTTTATATGTAGAACTTTCTTCCTTGACTGCTTATCATTCAAGTTTTAGCTCAAATGGGACCTCTTTGAAGTTTCTGTTACCCTATTGCTTAACCCCCCCCCCCCCCCAGTTTTGTGGATACATGCTCTCTCGTAGCTCAGGCTGGCTTCAAGCTTCCTATGTAGTTGAAGATGACTTTGAATTTCTTATCTACAACTCTTTTTTTTTTTAAGATTTTTATTTATTTATTATGTATACAGCATTCTGTTTCCGTGTATATCTGCACACCAGAAGAGGGCACCACATGTCATAATGGATGGTTGTGAGCCACCATGTGGTTGCTGGGAATTGAACTCAGGACCTCATGCTCTTAACCTCTGAGCCATTTCTCCAGCCCCTTATCTACAACTTTTTAAGTGATGGGGTTATATGGTTTTTTGACAGTCTCATGTAGCTCTGGCTGACTTTAAACTTCTGTTGATCTTGTAGTCTCACCCTGAGTGAGCATTGCTGCTTTGAGCCACCATGTTTATCTTCCAATTATTTCTTATGATCTTAAGATTGATCTTTGTTAATCTGTTGTCTGTCTTCTTTCATGCTTAAAATAATTTTTGGTATAGAAACCTTGTTTCTCTTCTATCAGTGGTTGTTAGAAACTTATACATAATTGACATTCAGTAAATATTTCTTAGTAATTGTGAACATGGTTAGTTGATGTGTAGGTTGCTAACTGCCTGATAAGTAGTAGTAAGATTGATGCTTGTTTTTTCTTCCTAAATAGTGAAATAAGAAAACCAAGCTAGCTTTAATAAAGCTAAGATTTAATACAAATTTTATTTTATTCTTGATATCAATTTATGAATCTATTTGATGAAACCTTTTACATTTTTAAAAAGGATTTATTTTACTTTATGTGTGTAAGTGTTTTGCTTACATGTATGTATGTGCACTATGTGTTTGGTGCCCGTGGAGTTCAGAAGAGGATGTCCCATCCTCTAGAACTGGAGTTAGAGACAGTTGTGAGCTGCCATGTGGGTCCTGGGAACAGAACCTGAGTCCTCTCTAAGAGCTCTTAACTGCTGAGCCATCTCTCTAGCCTTGAAACATCATCAACATCATCATCATCATCATCATCATCATCATCATCTTTCTGTTTGTTTTGTGAGACAGGGTTTAAGGTGTGTGCCACAATGTCTGGCAAACTTTTTATTTTAAAGGATCAAATTGAGTGCCCACTTAAAGCTCTGAGCATGACTTTGTGATGGTCATCTAAATGTTTCTGGGTGAAAAGAGCAGGATGGAGAGAGGAGGATGTATATCTCATGTATGACAGAATTAGAGCACTTTTACTGATTCATCAATTTGTGCTACAGAAGTACAAATGAAGGTACAGAGAAAGACTTTCTCTGCTGGTCTTTGGGACCACCCATAGGCTGATCAGACCACCAGACTCCTTTATATGGCTTAAGGGAGAGCATCGGATCTGAGCGTTATAAAATTTACATTTTCTATTGGTGTCAGTTCATACTAGTGATTAAGCTTTGTAGTGCTTGTAAAAGATCAGTATAATTTTTGTGTTATTTTAAGAAAAGGGCTAGGACGGTTTTTTGCTTTGCAAAGGTATTCCTTCTAATTAAGATTTCATTTCAATGTTTTGTGGTTGATTTTTTTTTTTCCTTCAGAACTATGGTATTTTATTTTTGAGTTATAGTAGACCTAAGCATGTAGTGAAGAATATTCATTGAAAAAATATTATTTGTGAGCTTTTCTTTAGTCAGTAGGGCTCCCTCAGGTAAGAATGTAGGTGTGGGTGTCAAATGCACTTGGATTGGATTCTGGCTCTATTCCTTGCTGGTATTTGACTTTTCTACCTTGTTTTTCCTCTTTGAAATTGGCCGAGTAATAGGACCTACTTGATAGAGTCAGATTAAATGCTCGGAAGTGTTTGGTTCAG
The DNA here is from genome assembly GCF_003668045.3 of Cricetulus griseus. NCBI lineage: Eukaryota > Metazoa > Chordata > Mammalia > Rodentia > Cricetidae > Cricetulus > Cricetulus griseus. Next base: position 127,903,279 of record NC_048598.1, read on the forward strand.
TCCTAGATACACTGTAGGAATTACAGATTATTAATGGTTGTAATTATCAGAAAAACTGCACAATGGAAAATTTTATTGGTGTTTTTCAGTTGCCATTTATTCTTTTAGTATATTACATGAATTATTTCCATTTAAGGAAGGAAAGCAATGGCGCATGAAGAGCTGTGAGAATTTGGCTTAAGAGCAGAATGGAGAACTGGTTCTTAGGAATAGTCTCCACATTGTTATTAACACAGCTTCAGATGGACTTCCTGGTTTGGATAAGCACCTAGAGTGGGCCATAGAGTTACCTTCAAGGGTAATTCCATTAGTGGACACTTAGAAGGCAAAATTATCATTGGGTACCAGGGCAGGCTCTCAAGTTGAACTTAATCTGGGTAATTGCTTACTTTAATCAGTAAATATAACTTGAGAGCTCCCTTTGTATTTGGGCTGTCATACAAATCCATAGACATGCAAGTACACAAGCACAGACGTTTAGGAAGGGGATGCTTGCAGAATAATAAACCTAGGCATTTAACAGCATTCATGCTTTGCACCTCCTCTTCTCTGGCCCATCTACCAGTGCACACTTGGCTGGAGCACAGCTTTGTTTTAGACAGAAACTTTGCTTTGGGTTTTAAGCCACCATGGTTTTGTAGCACTTTGCCTTGAGCCTGAGGGAGGCAGGAGGAGTCCAATGAGAAAACATCTTAAACATTTGCTTTATTGAGCTTTTTTCTTTTTCTTGGTTTTTCAAGACAGGGTTTCTCTGTGGCTTTGGAGGCTATCCTGGCACTTGCTTTGTAGACCAGGCTGGCCTTAAACTCACAGAGATCTGCCTGAGTCTGCCCGGCCTTTATTGAGCTTTTTGTGGTTGAGACAAAGTCTGATTGAGAATTTTTCTCAGTATAAGCAGTGTCACATGTCACAGGTGGCTCCTCGTTGTTAAGGGCTTCTTATTGGTGTTATAGAAAGTCCTGGATTGTTCATGCCTTTAATCCCAGCAGGGGAGGCAGAGACAGGCAGATCTCTCTGAGTTCAAGACCAGCCTGGTCTACAAGAGCTAGTTCCAGGACAACCTCCAAAGCCACAGAGAAACCCTGTCTCAAACCTCCCTACCCCCAAAAAAGGAAAGTCCCGGATCCTCTCAAAATTCCAATGTTTTTTTGGTTCTTTACAGGCTGACATTTTTCTGGGTAAAGTTTAGAGCTTTTATCGGATTCTCAAAGGAGTTCTCCAAGGCTAAGAGCTGCTCCTGCTCCTGTTCTCTTAGTGTGTATGTGTGTGTGTGCGTGCGTGCGTGCATGCGTGCGTGTGCGCGTATTTTGCCAGTGAGGAGAGTTTGTCATATAATACATCTCTGTACAGGGCAATCTCATAAAAGATTTTCTCTCTTTTATGTCTTAGGATCTGAGTTTTAATTCATTTTAACACCGAGCAGAATTATAGAAGGTGTTATTGTTGTTATTATTATTATTAATTGTTTCTAGAAGGTGTTTGAAGGTTGAAAGCACTGAATGACTATTCTGTGGTTACTTGGAGATTTTTTTTTATCCGTAGCACTGACTAGTCTGGATCAGGCTGGCCTGGAACTTACAAAGATCTCCCTGCGTCTGCCTCCTGAGTGCTAGGATTAAAGTTGTCTATCACCATGTCTGGCTTCCAGTTGGAGATTTTTGATGACTATCATTAGCAAAATTAAGCTGGGTGAATAGCAATACAATTGAATGTACCTGTGAATGGTTCATTTGCTCTTTGGACTAACTGTGGACCTAGAAGTTTAGAAGGTAAACCCACATTATCCTTTCTGGTAAAGAAATAGTGCTGCTTCTGCTGTCTGCCTGGCAGCATACCCATGGGGTCTCATTTAAGAGCAAAGTGTTTGCTGGTAACCAGGGCTAGCAACTTGCTACTTGGGGGTGGGAGGCGGCGAGGGAGGATGTTGGGAGGCCAGGCTTCTTATTAGGCTCCAGTGTCTTCTTTATTATAGCCACTAATAAATGAAGCCAGGTGAGCCTTGGGGCTAATCTGAGATGTCCTTTGTGCTGTGTTGCAATGGCTTACTGAGTGAGCCATCTTACTACTGACTGCAAGAACCTTTAAAGTCAGGAGATTACAATGAAGCAGGAGAGGTGAGCGACTTGGCCAGCAGTAACACCTTAGGGTGATGGGGAGAAGGCTAGGTAGGAAGCTGGGGTGAATTACTGTTTCAAAGGAGACCTGACAGCCATAGTGGAAGGTTTGGTACACTAAGGAGGGGTTTGCTCTGCCACTTACTTTTCTTCCTTTGTAGGAAGGGGGTTGGGTTTAAGTCTGAATGGTGATCCTGGTTTTCTGAACTAAGAATTGGAACTTGAAATTCAATTTTTGTAAAACAGAATCCCCCGCCCCCCCAGGGCAGACGTGGGGGTAAGTAGAGTGGTGAGTCCCCAGTGTGTAGCCACTTCTAAATGAACATTTTTCTCTTCTCTTTCTGTTTGCCATTGATCTTTCTTGGAGTCAGCCTGATGAGTCAGGATCTTTGTTTGAGAATCTGCAGTGTCATGGGAAGAGATCTGGCAAAAGTTCATTCATTGTGTTGGCATCCTGAAGGACACACTTCATAGTGATGTTAGATTTTAATTAATCCAGGGTTACTTGTACCTGGAATACTATTCAAAGTAAAAATAAAACCTTAAAAACATAAAACCTTAAAAAGAACATGGAAAAGATTGGGATTTGTTATCCTTTTAGGAAAAGTGCTGTTTGGAAATAAGGAAACACAATCTTTGGAACTAGGCTCTTGCCCCAGGAGGCATGTGTCGAGTGTTGTTGGGGTGCCTCTCTCTAGATCCTAGGAGGAAGGACCATGACACAAGGTCTCAGGCTACTGAGAGGTTGGTTGTCTGGTAGCAGTGTACAAATCCCAGCTGTTGTCTGTCTTGCACACCACTTTGAATGAGTGGTTTGAAATCAAGCATAGTAAGAACAGAAAAGAAGAATAGTATATTGTGAGGGTAAGCCGACAAGTTTTAAATGTTTTCCTCATTCTGTTAATGTTTCATAAACATATGCATCAAAAGACTGATAGTTACTCTTGATTTATGAACAAAAGTCAAAATAAGTTGAAAACAGATTAGCATAGGACTTTGAAAGGAAGTTTCAGGGTTTTCTCTTTCATGCTGTCTTCTGTCCATACGTTCATCTACATGCTTTGCCCCTTCATCGTCATCTGCAATAGCTAGTGGTTTGTTTGCTTTTGGTATTTTGTTTTTAAATTGTGAGATTACAATATACTTACATTTCTCCCTTCCCTTTCCTGCCTCCAAATTCTCCCATATACCCCTCCCTACTCTCCTTTAAACTCATGGCCTCTTTTTTTCACTTACTATTATACATGTATACCCATATACCTATATGCATGCAATATTACTAAATATAAACTGCTGAGTCCATATAATGTTACTTGTATGTGTGTTTTCAGGGCTGACCATTTGGCACTGGACAAACCCAGCTCTTCCTTGGGGAGGACCACCTCTCTCATTCCCAGCTTTCCTTAGTTGCCTGCAGTTCTTTGTGTAAGGTTGAGGCCTCCTGGGTTAGTTAGTGCTTAAAAAAGAAAAGTCATTTTTTTTTTTTTTTTTTTCTCTAGGGCACAGTGACACATTCTAATAAATAATTCCAGCACTTGGGAGGTTGAGGTAGAGGGATCAGGAGTTCAAGGCCAGCTTTTGCTACATTGTGAATTCTGGTTCATCCTAGACTACATGAGACTCTTCAAAAATGAAAAAGAGTAACGGACTGCAGATATGGCTCAGGGGTTGAGCACCATTGCTGTTCTTGGAGAGGATCCAAGTTTGGCTTCCAGCACCCATGTGGAGTGGCTCACAATTACCTGTAAAACCAGCTCTAGGGGATCTGATGTCTTCTTCTGGCCTCTTCAGGGATCCCCAATACATGTAAATAAAAGAAAAAAAAATCTTAATGTTCACCTTGCTATATCCTGCCAGCATGAAAATTAGAATACTAAATATAGCTGAGAGTTTGCTCATGTCCTTTTTAATTAATCATTTTTTAAATTATTATTTGTGTGTGTGTGTGTTGTGTTCTACACCATGTAAATGGAGATCAGAGGACAGTTTATTTGAGCTGGTTCTCTCCCTCCACCTTTGCATTGGATTGAACTCAGCTTACTAGGCTGGCAAGTGCTTTTCCTGCTGCTCTGTCTCACTGGCTCTTTGTTTTGTTTGTTTCTTGAGACAGGGTTTTGCTATATATCCCAGTCTCACCTGCTTGTCACAGACTTTCTGTTTTAGTGCTGGGATGGCAGGCATGCACCAATATGACAGACTGTTGTGTCCTATTGTTTTAGTGTTCACCCTCCAGCTTGGGGCCTGTGCTGCTTAGTTCTGTCAACCTGACACGAGTTGGAGTCATCTGGGAAGAGGAACCTTGACTGAGAAAATGCCTCCATCAGATTGGCCTGTAGGCGAGTCTGTGACACCTTCCTGAATAGTAATTGATGTTCGAGGGTCCAATCCACTGTGGGCAGTGCCACATCTGGGCAGGTGGTCCTAGGTTGTATGAGAAAGCCAGTTGAGCAAGCCTTGAAGAGCAAACTAGGATATTCCTCCATGGTCTCTGCTTCAGTTCCTGCCTTGAGTTGCTGCCCTGACTTCCCTCAGTGATGGCCTGGAACCTGTAAGCCACGTCAAGCCTCTTCGGCACAAGTTATGTTTGGTCATGGTATTTCATCGCAGCGACCAGAGAGCAAACTAGGATAGGGACTGATCTTTAGGTTATCAATAAGTCTATCACTGTGCTTTTTTTTTGTGGTGCTGTGATGGAACCCAGTGTCTTACACGCATGCTGGGTAAATACCCTGCACTGGAGCTTTATTCTTAAACTGTCTTGGCATCATCATGTGCATAGATAGAGGCAATAAACACTCACGCTAACAAACCCATACAAAAGCACTGCTGTTTGTAATGGCAACTACACATCGTTTAGAAATAATGTGTAATAGTGTCTTCTGGCCACAACACAGCCATAGTATTTAAGGCTCACTGCAGGTGTTATATGCGGAGGACCTGCACAAGATTGGGCCTGTCAATCTTCCTTTATATGTGGGGGAGGGGCGCATGTGGGGGGGCACCCCTCCTTGGTGGATTATGGGCTGTTATTTAATGGTTGCTGGGGGAGGGGTAGCATTTTTCTTTGGTGGTGAAGCCACTGATAAAGTTGCCTGTGCTCCAATAAATAATGCTCCACCTATGTTTATGCAAGTAACCAAAATTAAACTCAGCAAGTGGGTCACAACCATACACAAAAGACCTCAAAGTAGGAATGGGGCTTATTGGGAAGAAAAAAAGTTATCTTTGAACTTTTTTTTTGTCTTTGTATGTGTATACATATGTATGTCTGAGTGCAGGTGTGTGCTTGCTGTGTATTGATGTGGAGGTCAGAAGACAACCTCAGGTGTTAGTCCTTGATTTTCATCTTGAGTCAGAATCTCTTGTTCACTGCTGTGTATACCGGGCTACCTGGCCTGTGAGCTTCTGGAGGTCTTGGCTCCACCTCCCATTTCACATATGAGCACTGGAATTACAGATTCAAGTTCCTGTGTCTGGTGTTACATGTGTTCTTGGGGTCTGAACTCAGGCCTTCAAGCTTTCACAGCAGGGTTTTTATTTGTTTGAGACGGAATCTCTATAGCCTTGGCTAAACTGGTGTAGACCATTCTAGTCTCTGCTCGTAGAGATCTGTCTCCCAAGTGCTGTGATTAAAGGTGTGCACCCAAGCAGGCTTGTTAACCACTGATTTAGCTCTCCAGCCCAGAAAAAAAGTTTCAATGAAAGAGGGAGGACAGCAAAACAGGGTAATGGGGGTGAAAATGACCAGTTTATTATGTACATGAGTGAAATTATAAATACTTAAAAAAGAAAAGACACTTTAAAAACAAAGATGAAAATTTAAAACACAATAGCCTCAAGTTGGGATGTAGCTGAACTTGGGGGAGCATCTGTAAGTTTTCTGTTGTGCAGATCCCCTTTGGACCACTTGGTTGCTGAGAAAATACAGTTAGTTCTGTAAGACTGTTGTATAGAGCTATACTCTATTGTGTTTACATCAGGATTTGGTGTTTTCAAAGATACTTCAGCTAAACTGGAGTTTATTTGAAGCTTTCTGGTTTAGTGGAGGATTCTGGAAATGTGGTACTTTAAGAGTATTTAATTTTCCCCACACTTAATTTACGTGTTGTGTGTATACATGCATGCCATGGCTTACAAATGGAAATCAGATAACAGTTTATGGGAGTTTATTCTCTCTTCCCACCATGTGTTTTCTGGGGATTTGGATGGTCAGCTTTGGCAGCATGTGCCTTTCCCCACTAAGTCATTTTGTTAGCCCTATACACTTTTGTCTTAGGAATGCTAGACTATACTTAAACTCTTGAATGAAGGTGAGACTTCCATGACACAAATGTTAAAGTTTTGTCATAATATTATGTTTCCCATGTTGCCACAAAAGGAGTCTGAATGACCTTGCTAACTCAGTTATTCCAGGGACTTTAACTTCTTATTGAAATATTCTAGGAGTTGTGGAATTCAGCTTATTCATTCAAAAACTTTTGAGTCCTATGATGGACCAGACATTCTCCTGGAAATGTAGTGTAAGCAAAACATCATGGGTCCAGTCTCTGCTCTTGCAAGTGATAGTTTCAGTTCATATATAATTCTGACAGTGATGAGTTCTGTTGGAAAATTAAGGGGCTTCTTGGAGGATGTAATGTTTATGTTGAGATCTAAAGATGGAAGTAGATTGATGACATTCTTTTTCTTTCTTTGAGACAGGGTCTAATAACTTACTGTGACTCTGAAGCTGGCCTTGAACTCCTGATCTTCTTACCTTCATTCCCGATTGTTGGGATTGTAGTCATATATTACTACACCTGGATGAGATTTGTCTTCTAAAAAGTCCATTAGGACCAGAAATCACACTGAATGAGGTTATTAAAGTTGTTAGGAGTCAAATCATCTAGACTATGGAGTTTGTCCTTATCCTCAGGGTAGTTGTATGCCCACAAAATATACAACTCACCTATAGAATCCCCTCTGTAGGCAGGAACAATAGTGGTTTCCCTTCACTTTTTTGTATGTTTTTGTGGTGTGTGTGTGGTTGATTGATGGGAGATCTTGGCTCAATAGCATGATAGAATATTTCTTTGAGATAGCCTTATTGTTGGGGTTGAAATTTATTAAGGTTTATTTTCTCTTTTTAAAAATGGTACAGGGGATCAAACCTATTGTCTTATGCGTGGTAGGCAATTGCACTACCTCTGAGTTGCATCCTTAGCCTGGAGTTGGGATTTAAAAAGTTATCATACAATGATAACATTATATTATTTGTCATCTTTTATGGTATTAAGGTTTCTTTGAAAACAAATAAGTTAATGATTGTTTGCTTTTTAAAAATATTGCAGTTTTCAATCTGAAAATATGAACAAATAATGAATGTCCTTATAAAATTAAACCCAATCTATAGCTTTAATTTTATGCTGTGTTGATGCTACCAAGTCATTACACTGGATGCTCTTAGGTGTCATGTGATGGTTTTTATAATTTTGTTTTTGTTTTTAAGAAAGGGTCTTACTCTGGGCTGTCCTCAGATTCATTTGTGGCAATTGTCCTGCCTTAGTTTCCTAAGTGCTGAAACTGTAGGCAAGAGCCACCATACAGGCCTCAGTGCTTTAGTTCACTCTAGCTACTTCTTGGAATAATGAGGGACATTTATAATGGTTAATTCATTTGGAAAGTAAAGATTTTAGAGGATTAGAACTAGACTTTTTGTTTGATTTGTTTTGTTTTGTTTTAAGAACTAAAATCACTGTTAGCATCTGTCTTAGGGTTTCTATTGCTGCAATTAAACACCACGGCCAAAAAGCAGGTTGAGGAGGAAAGGGGCTCAAGCAGGACAGGAACCTGGAGACAGGAGGTGATGCAGAGGCTGTGGAGAAGAGTTGCTTACTTGCTCAGCCTGCTTTCTTACAGAGCTTTGGACCACCAGCCCAGGGATAGCACCACCCACAATGGCCTGGGCCTTCCCCATCAATTAAGAAAATTAAGAAAATGCCTTACATGCTTGCTTACAGCACAGTCTTATGGAAGCATTTTCTCAATTGAGGTTCCCTCTTCTCAGATGACTCAAGCCTTTGTCAAGCTGACATAAAACTAGCCATAGAAGCATCCATAGAAGTTCACTCAGTGAGACCTTAAACAGCAGTAAACCACAGTGAGGTAAGATGGTAAACATTTGTGCTCCTCAGATTATTGTACAGTTTAGAAATAATTGAGAAGATTTCAGATATGACAGAGTGAAAAAGTTAATTCATCTTCTTGTAACTAATTTAAACTCCTCCTGGGTGTTGTGGCACACACCTTTAATCCCAGCACTTGGGAACCAGAGGTAGGCAGGTATCTGTGAATTCTGGCCTAGCCTGGTCTACAGAGAGTTTTCCAGGTCAGCTAAGGATACATAGTGAAACCCTGTCTCTCCCCTCTCCCTAAATTTGTTTTGTTTTTTTCTGTTATAACAAAAATTGTCAAGACTTTTATACATATAGTCTGTGTGAGTGCTTTCCTGTTGGAGTTGGAACTGGATTTTTAATGCTTTATCTGAGTGAGGTAAAGAGATCACCTGATACCATTTCAGGCTCTGACCTTTGAAGAGTCTAACCAGGTAAATAAAAGGACCACAGAATTTGGGCTTTCCACAGTCAGTGCCTAAGTGGTTAGTGGGTTTCAGAATGACTAGTCATTTTTATGCTTAGTCAGATTGCATACCTATGAGTTTGAATCTATAGTTGATATTAAAATAATCTTTAAAGGTTTATTTATGTTATATGTCAGACACAGATCAAGCGTGTGAGTGAGCATGGTTGCATGTATGCCGTGGTATACATGGACATGCAGGGATAACTTTTGAGTCAGTTCTCTGTCTCCACGTTGCTGAAGCAGGGTCTATAATATTGCTGCTGACTGTATTCACTCCTGTGAATACCAAGCTAGCAGCCTCCGAGGCAGTTCTTCTGCCTCTGCCTTCCATGTTAAACCTGTAGGAGTGCTGAGATGACAGTTGGACTCTACCACATCTGTCTGTCCTTTTATGTTGTTTCCAGGGATTGGATGTAGGTCGTCAATTTTTCACAGCAAGAGTTTTACCCACTGAGCTATCTTCCTGAATTTGGATGATGTATTTTATCAAAAATTTAGTTAATGGTTATTCTTTTTAATTTGTATTAATGTAGTACATTCCCTCCCACCCACTTTCTCCAAAGTTGTTTATATGCTTTTTTTTTTCCTCAGAAAGTAATTACTTTCTCTATGAGAAAGTATTTGATACTGCTTTCTGTCCATAAATGTGAGGAAATGTGATTTGTCCCTTTCTTGGTGGGCTAGTCATGAAGTTTTGTCTGATTCGTTTGGAGAACATGAGTGGTTAATAACATCCCCCAAAAGTGTGGTTATTTGTGAGGACTGTTGTGAGTTAGTATAGCTCACACTAAGAATACCAGTAAATGTCATATATAAATGGTATATTTATACATAATAAATGTTAAATATAATAGTAGCTGTCCTTTTGTTACCATTTATTTATAGATGCTACTTTATTACCTGATCTTATGACTTGGGGCTCAGTTGGATTTTGTGAATAATATCTTTGTGTGCTGTATTTAGAAGTGTGGGTGTTTGTTTCTTAAAATCTATTTAGTCTTATTGACATCAAGTAAAATGATAAATCACTATATAACATTTGCTTAGTGAGCTTTACAAAGCAGTTAAAAAGAATTTTTGGGTAACATTTGGAGGCTGTCAAAATGAGTACATCACCGAATCTAAAGACTAGTCTAGCCAAGCATGAGCTTGCTGTGTTATGACAGATGTTAAAGCGTTGTGTTCACCTGTCTTCTCCAGCTGGTGTGGCAAGTTGGAGTGGGTGGAGACTGGGGAATTGGATGTGTGTCATGACACTAGTTATCATCATGGTGAAATGGCAGAGGGCACTGTTGGTGGTTGCCAATTACAGTTAAGTAGTTAGTGGGTGCTACCTGGACAGAAAGGAAGTAGCTATTATCCGAACACTTTATGTTAAGTGGAAACATTGAAGCATCTTTTAAAAAATCTACCCAAATTTTTAGGAGTTTTGCAAAAGTATCTTTGCAGCAGGTAGCCTAGAATATGTATTTCATGTGTTAACTTTTTCATCATCTGTGAATTTTTCCTTAGCTTTTTTTTTTTTTTTTTCCCAAGACAGGGTTTCACTGTGTAGCTTTGGAGCCTATCCTGGCACTCGAGCTGTAGACCAGGCTGGTCTTGAACTCACAGAGATCCGCCTGCCTCTGCCTCCCAAGTGCTGGGGTTAAAGGCATGTGCCACCAATGCCTGGCCTTTCCTTAGCTATTTTTATGGAAACTAGGATTTGAGCATGTGGTAATTTTGATTAGCATTAAACCTGCATTTAGTTGAATACACTTAGATGTTTTCTTTCTTCCCTCTGAGAAGCTACAGTTTTTACAGTGTCCACTTGGAATGAGAGTTATAAAATATACTTGTCCTTGACCTGCCTCGAGTTCCTGCCAAGATGAGAAAAGGCATTCACCCTGTTCATTTTGTCCTTTTTCTTTGGACAAATGACCTCAGAGCCTGTTTGCCCATCTATGAAGTAGTGAAAGCATCTACCTCACAGGACTCATGGAAGAGTGATGTGTGTAGAGTGTCTTCAGCAGTACCGACAGCTGGTAGGTGCTTGTTGATGGACAGTGGTTAGGTTTCTGTCCTTGAGGTCAGGGTTCAAGGCCACTCTTGCCAGTGTCCTTCTGTTATCTGGGAAAGGTCCCTGCTCAGCTCTTGCTGAGGAAGAAAGCAGTTCCTGGTGTGTGTGAATAGTGCTGACTTGACTACAGTATCTCTTTGTATGCCTTCATTTTCTTGTACACTTTCACAGTGCCTGCTGTAGAATTAACTCAAGTGTCTCTTTAAAGACGGAATTATGGTTGTGATCTGCTCCGGTCAGCCTGAGAGGTGGTGTTTTGGCAGAGCGCAGTCCGAAAGGCCTCTGGTTCTCAGAGGTTGCTAAGCACTGTGCAAGGTCCTGGGTGGAAGTTTCCTTTTCTGGTTTTGTTCTAATCTCTTCAGCTGTGTCTGAGACTGCCAATCTCTGGCATGTGGGAGATGCAGGATAAGCACTTATTGAATGAATGAGTGTGGCAGTGTGCATATATCAAGATTTGTGGGGTCTTTATTGGCTAACATTTATTTGATTGCCCTGAGGAACAGATACAGTATATAGGCCTTAAGTAATCTCATTGCAGCCTCGGGAATAAAACCAATTCCATTTCCTGTCACATTGAGGCTTAGGCTGGGCAGAGATTTGCTGTTCTACAAGAATTGATGCTAGGATTGAACTGGAACCTCTCGGCTCCTTTCCTTGAAATGTGCTACAGGGGAACGGATGGGACATAGGGTTGGAGGGCATGGACTTCATGTGGTCTCTTGGGTTAGCATGGGGTCAGAGAGAGTGGTATTCTGTTCCCTTCTCTCTTTCCCTTTTTGAAACAGGGTCTTTATGTGTAGCGCTGGCTGTCTTGGAACTCCATGTAGATGAGGCTGGCCTAGAACTCACAGAGATCCATCTGCCTCCATCTCTTGATAGGATTAAAGGCGAGTGCCACCATGAAGCCTGGCTTCCCTTCTATTCTGGCTTCTCATTTGCACCAGGAAAGATGATACTCTAAAATTTAGTTTCCACTCTGGTCTTGTCTAGTTTTCCCCCACCCCCACTTTTTCTTTATTCATATAGATAACCAGTCTCTTTACTGTTTGTTTGATATGTGCTCAATAATTTTTTTTTAAATTTAATTTTTTAGGACTGTTTGTCTGCATATCTGTATGTGCACATATGTGCACCTGGTGCTGCAGAGGTCAGAGGAAGGTGTTGGATTTCCTGGAGTTACAGTTGTGGATGGTTGTGAGCCAGCAGCATGTGGCTGTCATCCATCTACTCATCTATGTCAACTAAGTACAGTGTGAAGTCTATCATAATTGCTTCCTTTTCTGTGACTTATCTGTCTAGATAATGTAAGTTAGAGAAGCATTATCTATATTATTATTATTATTATTATTATTATTATTATTATTATTATTATTTTTGAGATAAATCTCACTGGAATTTGCTCTGTAGACCTGGCTGGCCTTGAACTCCCAGAGATCCACCCTCTTCTGCCTCCTGAGTGCTGGGATTACAGGCATGTGCCTCCTTGCCTGTCTGAGAGGCATTATTTGTGGAGTTCACTGGGAAGACAAAAGTACTTAGTTATTTTCAGAAAAGGTATAGGGCATTGAAATAAACAAACTCTTCTGGCTCTTCTGGTGTGAAAATCCTGATTCATGTTGCTTCTTGAGATCTTAGGTTAATGATTTTACTTCTTAAGGTACTCAACTCTACTACACTTGACGGAGTTGAGCTGGAATTTGTGCATTGTACTCTTCGCGCTTCTCATTGCTTTATCAACACTGTTTCCGTCCCATGCCAACTTCAGCAGATTTGTATCTGTCTGGTGCATAGTGGTTTATACTTAGGTTGGGGCATGTTGAGCTTTTGGGTGGCCTTTGCTGCCTAAAAACCTCTCAAAACTTGGTTTAGAATGACAGCTATTCCTTTAACTCATCATAACAGGCTTGGCAGTTGGGGCTGGGCCCAGCTGTGTGGTGTTTTTGTTCCCTCTGGCCTCCTTCATGCATCAGTAGTCAGCTGGGGGTTGAGGGTCCTGCCCACATATCTGATGGATGGCTGATGGCTAGTCAGCTGTGAGTACAGGCATTTTTGGGCTCTGAGAGACACCTTGTCTAGTTGCTGAGCCTAGTCTTTGCCACTTGGCAGACTGTATGCAGCCTGAGATGGCTGTACACATGCTTAAACATTTTGTAGGTTTTTGTATGCACCATGCTTGGCATTGTGTTTGGGGCAAAGCAACTTACCAGGGCTTTGGAAATTCAAAGGTAGAAAGGGACTCCTTTTGTAGAGGGAGCTGTCTGTTATAGTGGCATGAATGCAAGCAGGGAACAAAACTGGCCCCTTCTCCATCCATGAAGGAATGTGGTGGGCTCAGTCTGCATATAACCACAGCTGCTGTGAGTTCATGAGCTCAGCAGCCATATCATGTCCAGAAGACAGTGTGAAGCAATATTTTAATTTGATAACTTTTCTACATAAATATTTATCTTAATAGATTTGGGCATGTAATCATTGTATGCCTCTAGCTGATGTAAGTGCATGGCTATGTGTCTGTTGTATATTTTGGGAGGGTGGCTCATGGGGCAGCAGCTCTTAAGACTTGCAGGAAGCCCTCTTGCACTAGTGAAATTCCAACAAGCTCCTAAGTCACTTTTACTCGTCTGTGTGCCAACTTGCCTAGGTCACACTGGGTAAGACTTCCTCTGGGTTTTAGCAACCTAGGCATATAGTAATAGCTTCCAAGTGTAATTTGTTTCTCAAATGGCTTTCCTATAGCTGCCTGCTAGGTTTCAGGTCTGAATTCTATTAGTTCCCTGGCAATTACCACTTGCAGGCATATGTTTGTAATGTATAACCAGAGTCTTCATTTGGAGAGAGGATGGGAATGGGAATGGGCAGGAAGAAAGGCATCTTGGTCTTGTGAAATATTTGAGTCATAGAATATTAAAAAAATAAAGGCATTTATTTATTTATTTTATTTTATTTTATTTTATTTTTTTGAGACAGGGTCTGACCTTGAACTCACTGTGTAGTCAGGCTAACCTTGAAATTAAAACAATCCTCTTGCCTCATCCTTCCACATGTTGAGATTATAGGCATATTGCTATGTCCAGACACTTTTATGTTGTGTTTTTTTTTGTTTTGTTTTTTTTTTTTTTTTTTTGGTGTGTATATTGTGTTTGTGTGTGTACTTTCTGGTAGCCAGAGGTTGATGGTGGACTAATCCATAAAGAACCAAAGGAATTGATTCCTCAAACCTTTGATTTGGAAACATTGCTGATTTTTATATTATGTTCCTCTAATTTTTGTATGTGTAAATGTGAAGGTGCGTATTAAATTGTTCTTGATTAGAGCCACATTCAAGTTTAAAGTGTAACTTTCAACGAAGAGCTGAGCCAGGGAGTTTTGCTGCTCTGGCTTGCTTCCTTCTTGTCGTTCTGCTAGCCTTCTCTGTAGAGGGCTCCTGTCCAGAGGTATGTTCATAGATGCCCACTCTCTTGTGTTGTCCCAAGGCTGATTGGGTTTGAAAGAAGAAAAGCAGGAGAGGGTTGAAAACACTTGCTGATAAGGACAACAGGGACCGACAGCCTTCTAGACTCCTTATTCCTAGGAAAGTACTAAGACCCTCTGCACTTTTGAGGACAGACGAACGAGGTGGTAATCTGGTTTTGCCATTATGATTTATGTTCCTAGAGAAGTCAGTTGCCCTTCTTTGTGTCTGGTAGTAAAAAGGGAGCGTTGAGAAGGCTTATAACAGCCGTAGAATGGTCATAAGGATTAGGTGAAGGGGTAACTTGTGAGAGGGCTGGAAGGAAGAAGAATGCACTGTTGAGCACTGTAGTGTAGTGGCAGCAACTCTGGCCTATAGGAAGGGCTCAGTCATGGATGCCCACAGACTGGATCAAAATTCTGAGAGACATTTGGTGAATCTTAGTAAGTTTCCATATAGAAGAGCAGTGAGCTGTAGAGACAAGCCTCTGGCCTTCAGCATCTTTCAGAACTGAGGCAGGCAGGATACTGCTATACAGGGATCATAAGTACAGGGTTAGCCATCAGGAATTCATGTGCAGGTTGGAGTTGAAGCTCATAGGGCAGATGGATCCAGGGTGATAATGAGGCTGGGTTGGGATTTTGGGAGCCATGAGTTGAAGTCCTAGGCTGGATATTAGTGTCTTTGCCATTTAATGGTTGTAGCCCTGATAACACCTGGCTATTGCAGTGGGTTTCATTGTCAGTGGCCATATCAAGAGGAAGATGTGTGGCCTGGTGAAACAGGAAATGCTGTAGGCCCATGAGAGCTTTCTTGGATGTATGAACATCTTGCCATGTGGTCAGCTTCTGCCTGAAAGGTGCCATGGGCTCCAGATAGTCCAGAACTGCTTACACTTGACCACAGCTCATACTGTTTGGTTGCAGGATGTATGTGAAGGCAGCTGTGGAGAAGCTGACCCTGACCTGGCAGCTTCACTGAGTCTTCATTGCTATAGACATCCACTGCAGGATGGGGACTTTGGTGACCTGTGTGCAGTTGATGACATGGTTGAAGCCAGCATAGAAGTCATGAGGAATTGTTACCATGGGTTCCTGAGCTTCCTGAGTCATGCGGCCAGAGAGAATGCCATTCTTTTTGAGCATGGTGGGATGGAAAAGGTGGAGTGTGAAGGGCTGGCAGCCCAGGCTGCTGTATGGGAAAAGCTCCCTGGCCAGGTGTTCTTGGTACTGCCAGTGCTCTGGGGTTGGTTTATCAAGTTCCTGCAGTTGGTGTTGTAAAAGCTCCACTGTCCACAGTCACATGGTAGATGCAGGTAGCTGATGGTTAGAGGAACAAGTTTTCTTAAGAGTTAGGAAAGTTTGATGACTCCACAAGAGCTTCAGTCTTAGGATTGACTCTTTGAGCCCTAGAACAGAGAGGTTCTCCAGCTTCCTAATGCTTTGACCCATTAATATAGTCCCCCATGTTGTGGTGACCCCCAACCGTTATTTTCATTGCTACTTCATTACTGTAATTTTACTGCTGTTATGATTGTAATGCAGATATCTGTTTTCTGATGGTCTTAGGTAACCCCTGTAAAAGGGTCATTCAATCCCAAAGGGGTTATGACCCACAGGTTGAGAAACACTGCTCTAGAAGACACTTGTCATGGTGTGTGAGAGTAGCAGTGTGAATGATGCCAGGCAGGGGCAAGAAGTTTCTCAGCATTCATGAGGACTGTAGCAGTTAGGAGTGTTGGGGTGTCTGCAGTGGAATAGCAGGGCATTTCGTGTGTGTCCAACAAATATTGTGTCTGGGAAGTGGGCAAAGAGGAGAAGCATGCACCTGGTGTATCAGTTACTTCTGTGCTGTGATCAAACACCGTAAACACTTATGGGAGAGTTCATTTTGGCTTATGGTTCCAGAGGGAGAGTCAGTAAGGGCGGGGTAGCATGGCAGCAGATGGTTGTAGTAGGAAGCTGAGAGTTCTTGGCTTTAACCACAAACACAGAGCAGAGAGCAAACTGGAAGTGGGGCAAAGCTAAACTCTCAAAGCCAAAGCTCACTCCTAAGGATGTCACTTCTCTATCAGGGCTCTGTAAACCCCCCCAGACAGCACCACCAATGGAGACCAAGTGTTCAAATGCTTGAGGCTATGGTGGATGTTTTCATTTAGACCACCACACTTTGTAACCAATGACTAAGGGGACAAGAGCCCTGGTGTGTGTAAGAAGATGAGGACCCTGTGTGTATAAGGGGCAGAGGTGAGGAGGGCCAGGTGGAATGGTGGATTCCAAGGACAACCAAGAGCTAGCTACTCAATCAAGCTAGGATTCTGCTCTCTGCTAGAGAGTGGAAGCATGGAGTTCTCCATGCTAAGTCCCCAGATGGCTGCTTTTCTGACTGAGCCACTCCAGTGCCCTAGGCAAAAGAGAATTGGACATGCCACAGTAATCCTGCTGTGTCTTTGAAGACTTATTTTTATTTAGAAAATTCAGAGACTTTTGAATTTTCTAATATAGTGCAGATCAAGTTTTTTTTTTTTTTTTATTCAGAATGCTTGGGGCTAGAGGTGTTTCTGATTCTTTTGGAGTTTTGATATGCTCCTTCTCCCAATTTTGGAATATTTGTATCTATATAATGAGATACTTGAGGGTGGGGCTGGAGTCTAAACAGGAAATTCACTTCTGTTATACATAACCTTATATGCACAAAAGGTGATTTCATATATTTTTTGTGTCCTTGTTTTTGATTAGGACAAACCAGTCATTGGCTTGTACAGAATTCAGTACTTAATGAACAGGGTCATCTTGGCAGGCAGAGACCTTGACTTCTGTTGTTCAGGGTGGTGGCACATGCTTGTGATCCTAGCATTCAGGATGCTGAAGTAGTTACATAGTGAAACCTGTTTCACAAAAACCCTTAAAGTTAGATTCTCAACCTGTAGCTTCTTTTCATTCTAAGGCCTGGTGTATTCAGTAAAGCGGGTAGTCCCAGCAGGAGATGCTTTGGTTTGCCCTCTTCTGGCTTCTGAAAGGATCCCCACAGGTAACTAGCTAACTGCTAATTGAGGGAGTTGGATGCCAGGAAAGAGTATAGAGGGGAGGCTGGAGCTCCTTGCATCTTTGTAATGCATTTGGGGAGTTTCTGAATGCCTGTGGTAGCCCTGCAGTGCCCATGGCTTGCTTGTCTGTGCTGCTGAGATGCTTCTTTCCTAGTCTGCTGTGACAGGAAACAGGAAGTGATCCTGGATGTTGACTAGTCCTGTCATGCTGTGAGCAGTGTGTTTCCTTCCTGCCACTCCCTCTGCTCCTATCCCATCCCCTAGCATTCACTGTCTAGAGTACTCAGCCTTTTGTGTGCAGAGTGTGTGTGTGTGTGTGTGTGTGTGTGTGTGTGTGTGTGTGTGTGTGTGTGTGTGTGCGCGTGCGTGCGTGCGTGCGTGCGTGCGCGCGCACATGCCAGCGAACAACTTGTGGGAGTTGGTTCTCTTTCACTAGGCTTGGTGGCAAGCACCTTTACTTGATGAGCCATCTTGCAGCCTCCTAGCCTATTTTTTTTAAACTGCATTTTATTTTGACACTCTTGTTTAGTTATAACTTTAATAGCATACAGTTTTTCCATCTCAAGTATATTGTCCTCTGTTGAGAGTGTTCACAGGGCTGTACAACCATTACAACTACCCAGTTTAAAAGCATTTTCATCTCTTCTAAATTTCTATAGCCTCATTCTGCTGTCTCCATCACTGCCACCCCCAAATGTAGCCACCACTAATTTACTGTCTGTGTAGATTTGCCTGTTTTGCATGTGAAATAAGTGTAATAATGTAAAATATGATTCTTCGTGATTGACTCACTTCACTTAGCATGGTAAATTCAAGGTTCCTCGTGGACTGTTTTTCATTCCTTTTTTATAGTTGAGTAATACTCCATTGCAGCACATTTTCTTTAGTAACAGTTGATGGGCATTTGGTTTGTTTCTGCTCTTTTGACTATTATGAGGAATTCTGTTAGGAACATTTATAATTAAGTTTTTGGAGTAAATACTCTTTAAGTGTTGAACCATTAGAGGAACTGCTAGGCAGTTTTCCAAAGTGGGTGTATCATGTGACATTACCATTAGGAATATGAGATTCCATCTCTACATCCTTGCTGACAGCTTCCTAGCTATTGTGTTGGGATAACTGACACTTCCCCATATGACATCTTCTCATATGTTTCCTGGTTACCTGTGTCACCTGGGTTATCTTCTTGAAGAAATGTCTGTTCCGACCTGTGTTTGTAGGTTTATTCCATATTGAGTTTATTATGAAGGGGTCAGGATTCCTTTTGTTTGGCTACAGGTTCCTACTCAGAATAGATTTTTGTAAATATTTTCTTCCATTTAGCAGGCCATTTTTTATGGCTTTTTGGTTTTTACCTTTTATTTTGCTGACTACCATTTTCTCATCGATTTTATATTTCTAACTTTTGCAGAATGCTGGCTAAGAATCTGAATATCTAATGTCATGGTTACTGGACATTTATTAATTTTGGGCAGTGTCATATTTTTTTATAAGGAATTTTAGTTGTTTTGACACCCATTCCCCTCCTCATCTTCCACCTTCTCCTACTGGAACTCTTCTCAGCAAGTTCCCTCCTACCTTCATGTGGCCTTTTTAAAAGGCAGGGGTAGTTCAGACAGGATTTCTCTATGTAGTCCTGGCTGTCCTGGATCTCATTCTGTAGGCCAGACTGGCCTTGTAATCTGCCTACCTGCCTCTGCCTTCTGAGTGCTGCAATTAAAGGTGGGGGCCACCACCACCCAGCTCTTTCAGTTCTTAAGTGAGCTTTGTGCCAGAGCATGGGTGGGAGCAATGGCAA
Source organism: Cricetulus griseus (assembly GCF_003668045.3). Taxonomy (NCBI): domain Eukaryota; kingdom Metazoa; phylum Chordata; class Mammalia; order Rodentia; family Cricetidae; genus Cricetulus; species Cricetulus griseus. The sequence continues at coordinate 127,922,368 of NC_048598.1, forward strand.
CTAACTTTACCAGTGACTACACCACTGAAGAAATGACACCGCTCTTCCAACTACTGGTAATTGTCAGTATTCCCACAGGGAGGTGTTGGCCTGGTGGGCTCCTCTGCCATCCGTGATGGAATGTGGGTGGGCCCAGTTGTGTGCAGGACGTATGCAGATAGCCACAGCTGTAGTGAATTTGTGAGTGCTGTGGCTGTGTCATGGCCAGAAAATGTCTGGGCTGCACAGGTATGCCTCCCATCTCCCCATCCTCTGGCTTTTTACAGTCTTCTTAGCCAACCTTCCACAGTGTTTCCTGAGCCTTAGAGCAGGCTTAGCACCCTGAGTCCTCTAGGGGCACTTTTGTTTAGTTAATGGGTTTATTATAGTCTATACCTGCTGCCTAAGAAGCTTCCTTGATGAAGGCTGAGTGTAGTCCTGATCTCCACTGGTGAGTCTGCTCTGATGGTCGGTCTGTGTTGATGGTCAGCATGACAGGATCTTGACTCACCTGGGTGGCCAGCCCTGTAGACTAGATTAGTTGAGGTAGGAAGACCCACTCAAAGGATGATACCATTCTCTGCACTGGAGACTGGATTGCATTGTCTGCCTTTTGACTGTGGATTCAACATGACCAGCCCCCTCTTAAGCTCCTGCTGCCATGGCTTCCTTCCACAATGTACTGTTGCTAAATCTAACAGAAAAAGAAACTAAGATACCTAGGGTACTGTTGACAGCAGGCAAGTCACTGTTTACAATGCCACACCAGTCCTTCTTATGCAAACAACAAAACAAAAACAAAACCAACAAAAAAAACCTGTTTTCCACAAACCTGATTAGCTCATTTCCTTCTCTGCAAACATCCACCCATTTCCTGTCCATAAGGATAAATTTGAAACACTTCTGTTTGACATTTAAAACTTTGCTGCAAACTGGAGGCCCTCTCTTTCCCCTCCTTTTTTCCTTTCTCCTTTCATCTTCCATATCCTTCTCTCCTCCCCCTCTCCCTCCTTCCTCCCTTCTTTTTTGGGACAGGGTCCTGCTATGTGGCCTAGGGTGGCCTCAGCCTTCTTCGTGGTGGGATTATAGATGTGCACCACGCCTGGCTAAGCTACATTGCTTACCATGTCCTCCCTGACTTACATGCTGAGTGTCACCCAGGTTTCAGACCTGTGACTTCATAACTCTGCATGCATTTATTTCCTTCACTAAGAATGCTTGCCTTCCTTACTCCTCCACTCTCTTAACCAACCCTCTTAGTAGTATTTCTCTCCTTGGGCTTTCTGATCTAGAGAAGTGTTTATTGTGCTCTCATGTACATGCTTAGTGACAGTTATGTGTGTGAATGTAGGTGTGTGTGCGCCACTTTAGACGCCTCAGAGGACAAGTTTCTGGGTTAGATTCTTCTGTCATGAGTTCCAGGCGCGTTCAGGTCCTTAGGGCAAGCAACAAGTGCTTTCACCTGCTCAGCCACTTCACTGACCCAGCTGTTCCTTTGTTTTCTTGTTTATTCTTCTGTTCCTCAGTCCATCCTTCTGTCCCTCCCTCAATCTGGTTTTTCAAGACAGGGTTTCTCTGTGTAGCCCTGGCTGTCCTGGAACTTGCTCTGTAGACCAGGTTGGCCTTGTAATTTGCCTGCCTGCCTGCCTGCCTGCCTGCCTGCCTGCCTGTGCCTGTGCCTGTGCCCGTGCCCGTGCCCGTGCCCGTGCCCCTGCCCCTGCCCTTGTCCCTGCCCCCTGAGTGCTGGAACTAAAGGTGCCTGTGTCACCATGCCCAGCGTCGTGTCCCCTCCCCCCCTTTATACAAAGCTGACAAAGTTTCCGTGTGTAGTTTTTTTCATGTTACATTATTCCTCCTCTTTTAAAGTTCTGAGCCAGTCTCCTAGCCTTGAACTGATTCGCCTTCCACAGTCTCCTGAGTGTCGGAATTGCATGTGTTTTGTGATAGTTTGCCCACTTTACCCACAGTTCACAGCTGAGTTTCTGGCATGTACAGGATGGTAGCTGAGTGTAGGATAGTAGAAATGCTGCTCAGGGCAGTGCATGAATCTCTCTGTGACCGCTGTCAAGTTAAAGGAGAGGTATTTGGTCTAGAGTGTCAGTTTCAGTTTCCATGGACCAATTTAGAATGATGTGGAATGTATGCAGTGGCTATGAGGAGTAATATGCCCAGGGAAAGATTCCCCAGCTTTATTGGAGATTGGAGATTGGAGATTGGAGATGGGCTGACTCCCAAGAACACAACTTCCTCCTTGGGTGGTTGTTTGAATGTGGAAAAGGGGTTGAAGAGCTGAGGTAAGGGCAAAGCATTCAGTATATGATCAAGTTATTGTTATCTAGCTTTATGTGTGTTTATAGTTTATTCAGTATTGTTTGTATGGTTTGATAATACTTGTATGTGTGTGATTCTTCATTGTCAAGCAGTCATTAATTTTAATCACCTTTTAGAGCTGTTAAACTGTTTTTGGCATCATTAGATACTTCCTTGGGAGTTACCTGATGAGATGATCTTAACAATGTTGTAAGATTTCATGGCCCAAGACTTTGTTTTTCCTCTGAAGTAGTTCTTGATTACTTTAGTTCTTTTTAATTTCTGGCTTCCTGACCTCTGCCATTAGACACATTTATGTGAAGAGCCTGGTATCAACTTGTTCATCAGGTAAGCTTATATTAGGGATTTGCGGAATGCTGAAGGTATAACTCAGTCTAGACCACCTAAGTAACAGTGTTATATTAGAATCAACAATAAGAGTAACACCCACACACCCACACACCCACACCCACCCACCCCCTCCCAAGCACCTTACATGGTGAGTAAATTGTTCTCAAGAGTTTCTTGATTGACTTCTTGGATGGGGAATTTTAAAAAGATAATTTGTTTCTGTTTTGTGTGCATTGGTATTTTCCCTTCATGTATGTATGTGTAAGGGTGTCAAAAGCCCTGGAACTGGAGTTACAGTCTTGGGCTGTCATTTGGCTGCTGGGAATTGAACCTGGGTCCTCTGGAAGAGCAGCCAGTGCTCTTTTAATTGCTGAGCCATCTCTGCAGTCCCCAGGTGTGGAGAATTTCTAAAGTTGGTACCAAGGAAAGCTAAGGGATATTTAGGGGAATCAGAATTTAGAAGCAGGGGTAGTAGTCTACCTGTGGGAGATTCTTCATTTGGAAGAGAAGCTAGGAAATAGCTTGGAGAGTTATTCTCAAGCCTTCCAAAAGGCCTCATTTCTGAGTAATGAACTGAAGTATTCAGATCTGAGGCTGAGAGACTCTCGATTGTGATTTCAGAACTGCATGCTTAATCAGAACTTCAAAGAACTTGTTTTGTTTTGGCCTTGCTCTTTGTCAAAGCAGGCCTTTCTTAGCAAAGCATATTTGGGGTGTTGGGAGGGTGCTGCTTGAATTGGTTGGGCTTTTCCCAAATGGCTGCCTCAGATTCTGCCACTTGGACCTCTTAAAATAAGGTCTTTCAAGGCCCTTATGTAATTCTCATCATTTCATTACACCTAAGAGGAGACATTTATTATTTATGACTTTCAGATATGAAATTCACTAAAGTATGCAATATACTCAAGTGTTTTTGGTGCAGGGTAGTAGTAGGAAGCCTTAGGAATGTCTTCCTGAAGTGTTCATGTGTGATTTATATTTCCTGTTTTTGCCCATACCATGTTCCTTATGCCACTTCCTTGCAGTTACTCTTTTGTTTAAATTAGAAATGAAGAAGGGGCGCAAGATGAGATGAGACTAAGAGACATATTAACCAGTTTATTATAGGCCTGGCAGAGTAGAGAGACTAAAAGAGAAAAGGAACAGGGTTAATGGCTGACCGCCATGGCCGGCCTCGAGAGAAAGAGGCAGAGAGAGCGTAACAGAAGTGGCAGAGCTGGGTGTTGGTGGCGCATGCCTTTAATGCCAGCACTCGGGAGGCTGAGGCAGGCGGATCTCTGTGAGTTCGAGGCCAGCCTGGTCTCCAGAGTGAGTGCCAGGATAGGCTCCAAAGCTACAAAAAAAAAAAAAAAAAAAAAAAGGGAAGAGGCAGAGAGAGCATAAGTGGACAGGGGTCTGTTCTTTTAAAGGGGTCCTCTACACTTGCATGCAGACTTAGTTCCCATGGAACTCTGGGCTGACCAGGATACTGCCTGAGTGGATTCTACCAGGTAACGGGGCAGGCCAGCATAATGCCTGAACCCTTTCACTTGCCCCTGAACAGTTGTTGCTAAACTGCTGTGTGAATAAAGGTCTCCTGGGAAATTGGTTGCTCTTTATCTCCACTCCCCAGTGGTTCTCATTTGGTGGATCTCACCTGGGGATGTGTAGGCCAGATGGTTTGGCTGGGAGCCATGGACAAGACATGGATTTGGACTTGTCCCAGTGCTTTTTAAAATCCTTCATGGACCAGCTGGCCTGTCCACAGATTTCTGCCCTGTACCCTGTGTTCTTGATGGCTTCAGTGCCTTTGCTCTATTCATTTCCCCCATGAAGGAACTTCATCTTCTATCTATGTGTAGGGCTCAGATCAAGAGGCAGGCTTCCTGAAAAGCCTCCCTGTAAACATCACTGTGTGTGTGGTAGCTTAAACATTGCCAGCTTTCCTGTGTGGTGCTTGTAGATATTTACTGTGTAGTTCTTGGTTTATGGTCTGCACATGTATTGAACTGTCCTCATGTATTGTCTTGGTTTACTGCTAATACTCAACATTGGCATATTATGCATTGTAGAAAGCATGTGCTGAGCCTCTGTTATTTTTGTGTTTTGAGAGTGAGGTCTCACAATGTTGCTCTGGCTGGTTTTGAACTTGTGAGTTCAAATAATCTGCTTCCCTTACCTGCTGACTACCTGGGACTACTAGGCCCTCCCTCCCTCCCTCCCTCCCTCCTCCTGTGTGTGTGTGTGTGTGTGTGTGTGTGTGTGTGTCTGTCTGTCTCTGTCTGTCTGTCTGTCTGTGTGTCTGTCTGTGTCTCTCTCTCTCTCTCTCTCTCTCTCTCTCTCTCTCTCTCTCTCTCTCTCCCCCCTCCCTCTCTCCCTCTCCCTCTCCTCTCCTCTCTCTCCCTCTCCCTCTCCCTCTCCTCTCCCTCTCCCCCTCCCCCTCCCCTCTCCCCCTCCCCCTCCCCTCCCCCTCTCCCTTTCTCCTATATGTCCATGGCTATCCTGGAACTCACTATGTAGATCCACAGAGATCGGCCTGCCTCTGTTTCCTGAGTGCTGGGATTAAACGTGTATGCCACCATGCTTAGCTATTCTTTGCTTTTAAAAAAATGTTTTGAGACAGGTTTTCTTGTTGCTTATGCATACTGAATATTAAGGCAAGTGCCACCACTGCCTTGACTGAACCTTACATTTTTTAAAATTAAATTTTATTTATATTTTGTGTCTTCATGCTTAGGAGAAAATCAGAGGACATCTGTGGGAATCAGTTCTGTCCTTCCACCATCTAGGCCCTTTGGATCTAGCTGAGGTCTTTGGGCTTCTTGGCAGCATGCATCTTTACTTGTTGAACCATTTCCCAGGCCTCCTAGTTAGAACCTTTGAGCTAAGTTTTTCTGCATCTTGCATTCCTAAAGAGAGTACAGAAAAAGTACAAATTAAAACAATGTGGTGTGTTTATATTTTTCCTTTTTTTTTGGGGGGGGTGTTGTCTATATTTGTGTGGTCTCCTGATCTTAAAGTAAATCTGAGAACAGTTTTCTCCTTTTGTGCTGGGCTCAAACCCAGGGCGTCACACAGGCCAGGCCAGTGCTTTATCACTGAGCAGTATCCTCAGCCTACAAATGTATTCCAAATAGACAGAATGTGGGTTGTTGTATTAGTTACTTTTCTATTGCTGCGATGAAGCACCATGGCCAGAAAGCAATTTAGAGAAGGAAGGGTCTGTTTGGTAGGGAGGCATGCAGCAGGAGCAGGGAACTGAGCTCTCACATCTTCAAATGCAAGCCTCAAGTGGAGGGAATTAGAAGTAAGGCAAGCTAATAAACTCTCAGAGCAAAGCCATACCTTGTAAACCTTGCTCAGACAGTGCCACCAACTGGGGACCAAATGTTCAAATACCTGAGCCTGTGGGGACAGTTTTTACTCAAATATCCGTGCTGTTTTATCCAGCTTAGTAATTATTAGCCTGGTAAGACTTAACCAGGTCCTCACCGTGAGTAATTTATAGTCAAGACACATTGAGCAATGGCACATCTAGTCAGTCCTACAGCTCCTGCTCACACTGGGCCTTAATCCATGAGACAGGAGTCTTGGGTATGGAGCAGTACTTTTAAATCATGTTATCTATTTGGAGAACTACTGAGGTGGTCACCTCTTTGTAAAATTTTTGGTAAGATTAAAAGAACTGAGCCAGAATGTTTCTTCCCTGTAGTTTGAGAAAAGTATTCATGTTGAACCACTGAGTTTTGGAGAAGGGTTTATGTGTGCACATTTCTCCACTTGCCAAGCTTCCTTCTCATCCTTCCTGGTTTCCAAGTAGACCAGAATCCACACAACTACTGGCTGTTTGAGCACACAAGAGTTTGCTGCTTCATACCTGTGTGGGACCTTTCGTAAGACCCTAGCCCCTTTGAGTCAAGTTAGTGCAGCTATCAGATGGGACTGGACCCCAACACAAAAACATCACTTTGGTGGGTAAAATTTACAGTCCTACCCCAATTCATTCTTTATTTTTCCATTCCCTGTTAACTCAAGCAGTGACCAACTCTGTGAATTGTCTTAAACTGTGTTTTCTGTTACTTTAGCGGAGTAAATTCATCTCCACTTCTGTGTCCTGGATTTGTCACTGTTTGCTTTGGTCCCCTGTTAGTCAACTGCCCTGTTATCCTGGTGAATTCTTACCTGTCAAAGTCCAGTTCCAGCTTTGGAGTGACAGCTTTGGAGCATCCTTTGCTGGCCTCAGAGAGGTGCTCCTTTTATGTATTCTTATAGCATTCTCAGTGTTTTTTTTTGTTTTTTTTTTAAACAAACACCCCTCCCCCGCAACAGGTTATCATTATGTAGCCCAGGCTGGGTTTAAACTCGTCACTCATCATCCTTCGTGTTGGTTTCCCTGGTGCTGGGATTGTAGGTGTGTGCCATCACACAGTACTGGGAGCTGGACATGGTGGCACTAATCTGTAATCCTAGCATTCGAAAGGATGATGAGTAAGGTTAGCCTGGGCTACATAAAATTTGAGGCCAGCCTGTGGTGAATAGTGAGACCTTGTCTCAAAAACAGGAACAATTTCTTTTGCATCTTTGGCTAACCCATGTGTGTGTGTGTGTGTGTGTGTGTGTGTGTGTGTGTGTGTGTGTGTGGTGTGTGCGCGCGCACACGTGCGCACGCGCCTCTTGTATTTGCACAACAAGCATTTTCTTGACTGATCTATCTCCTCAGCCTCAGTCTCAAGCTCCCCCCCTCCCCTAGATGGATGCAAAAATGAGCCCTCTCTCAGCTACAGAGATGACTTTACCACCTGAAACATTGTGGTGTATTTTCTTTAAGCCTCTCACCCCAAACCTGTGGTGGTAGAGTCTATATTTGTATGTATGATTGGTCTTGAAAATAATTCTAAATATATTTTATTTCATTCTATATTATAAAAATATAAAAAGTATATTTTGTGGTGCTTGGGGATCAACTCTGGGGCCTAGCACATGTTAGACAAGCACCCTACCAATAAGGTATACCTACAATTTCCATCATTACCATTTTACTTATTATTACCTTATTTAATTGGGGTATTGTTCACATACCATACAGTTCACCTATTTAAAGTGTATAGTTCTTTAGTTTTTCTTGAATGTTCAGAGCATATAACCATCAGCACGGTCCAAATTTAGTATGTTTTTATCACCTCAAAATGAAACTGTGGCTCTGGCTCAGTGGTAGACATTTACATAGATGCATGAGGCCCTGGTGTTAGTACAGAAAAGTGGTGGTGGTGGTGGTGGTGGGGTAGTGTGCAACTAAGTTTGACAGGCCTGGCTTCAGGCATTTACTAATCTACTTTCTGCATCCTTAGGTTTATGTGTTCTGGACATTTTGTATAAAAAACATCACCATCATTAGAAGACTTGCCAACATTTTCCCTTCAGACTGTAGGGTTGCAGTGAATGGATTTATATCTTGGGTTTCCTCTTGCAAATGTCACCTAAGCATTTGTCATTTAACTTGTTGCTGCCTCTAATTTGTAAAGTGGGAAATGATAGTAGCTTGTGTAGTGGATAAATGAGTTAACATGGAGTGTATTCAAGGCTGCTCTGGCCCTAGTAAGGAATCTGTGATTCTTTGCTCCTGTTAGGCTAGGATCTGCCATTTCTAATTGATTCATTTCCTGGTCTTCCATGTTGGTGTTTATTCTGTCTATGTTGTTGCCAATTAACCTTCAAGTACATAGATAACAATTATTTAGACCAGTTCTATGGTAGTCCTAAATCCTGAGTTTAGAATTTAGATTTTATAGATTCTGTCCTGTCACAGTGACTGAAGCTGGAGAAGAAAGCTGCGGCATTTTGGTAGTCCTCATTTGGGCCTTGGTGTGTGTATTTGTATGAGAGGTGGTGCTCTCATCTGACTTAAGTAAATCTAGGGCATTTGTTTCTGAAAGCCATGTTTTCTTTCATTAAAGTGAGTTTCTTTCCTCAAAAGTTGCTTTTGAGGGTAATTAAAAAAAAAAAAAGCAAAACATTTCCAAGAGCAAGGATGTCTTATGTTCTTTAAGAAAAAATCATGGTGTCCAAAACATTCCTATCATCACCATCAACAAAATGGCCAATGTTTCGTTTGAATCATTCATGGGGGACTTCACAGAAACTGCATTTTCAAGATAAAGTTCCACATAAATACTAATCACATCTATATTCAAACAGATTGCAGAATACCAGACAAAAAACTGGAGCCACTGGGCTCAAAACCAGAAATCTGGGATCAGGACTTATCACCACTGTGCTGAGCTTCCTCTCAGGAACAAATGTAAATGGCGTACTCTTTCTGGGTCACCGTTTCCACATCTGTAACTGGAGGCGATTGGTCTAGAATACCTGTGGAGCTCATCCAGAGAACTGCTTGGTTCATTTCTCATGATGACAAGAAGCAGCTGAGTGGCATATGCCTGGAATCCCAGCTATTTTGGGAGGCTTTTGTGAGCTAGAGTGAGTTTAGGCCAGCTTATGCAACTTAGTGAGACCCTGTTTCAAAAGGGTGGGGCATACAGCCTAGTGGTAGATGGAGTACCTATCTAAAATGTGCAAACCCTAGGTGTAGTCAGTCCCTGGGTCTAGACAGATAGGCAGGTGCGCGCGCACACACACACACACACACACACACACACACACACACACACACACACACACACACACACACACACACACACACACACACACACACACACACACTCCCACCCCCAACCACGGATGAGTTCTCTGCACTAGCAGGGAAGGCTGTGGAATAGCTGTCTAAATGTGTATTTTTGCTGCACCCTTTTCCATTGTTGGTACCACAGCCTTTTAAGTTACAGTACATACTGGTAGGTTTTTACATTTCTGCCATCTTGTGTATTCTCTTTTTCAGTTAACTTTATTCTTGATACCTTTAAAATTTTAGCAATTCTGTGGTCTGAGGCTTCTTCTTTTTTTTTTTTTCTTCAATTAGGAGTTCCAGCTCTGTAAAAATTATGTATAAAAATCAGGTGTGGTGATACACACTTGTAATGCCAACACTTGATAACTGTAGACAGGTAGAAGGATCAGAGTTCAAGGCCATTCTCTATGTATATACTATTCAGTCATCTGTACTGGCCTGTCTTTGGGGTTCTGACAGGATACACCCTCAGCTGCAGCCACTAAGAGCACCACCTGTGCACATTGACTATGTTCTCTTTTAAATAGGCCCTGCCCACCTCCCATCCTTCTCTCTTTCTCTCCCTCTTTCTGTCTTCCTCCCACCCCTCTCTGCCCCTCTTTTTTTTTTCCCTCTCTGCCCCTCTTTCCTCTCTCCTGATGCTCCTGTCCTGGGGTCTCACCCATCCCCTTTCCCCTTTTTATTATTCCTCCCCCCAAAAAAAAAACCCTCTGCTTGAACCCTGTTGCATGGTCTTTCTCTTGAGCTTTTCTTAAGTTACAACACATACCAGTCAGGGTTACATGAGACCATCCCCCCTTCCCCCAATTAGGTAATTGCCTGTATATAAATTATTTTTGTGACAAAATAATATAACTGTAGTCTTAAGGGAGAAAAGATTCTGCATGTAGCTAGATGGTTTTCTGTCTCATATTCTGACATTCTACTCAATTATTGGTGCAAAAGCTGCAGTGTTGTGGGAAGTTTTCATAAGGGTCAGTCATCCATCCAAAACATACTTAAGTTGCAGACTAAATAAATGTGAAGTGTTGTATATGAATTTATTAGCATTCTATAATAGGTACTGGACTCATGATTAATAAAAATTATTTAAAAACATTTCTATGTGTATAACACTCTTGTATTTATAATACAATTATTGTGTAAAGATCTAAGGGTCTTCTAAAAATCATTTGGCAAGTTAAATACCTTTTTCTTTCGCTCTTTTTTGTTTCTCAAGACGGGGTTTCTTTGTGTGTAGTCCTTGCTGTCCTGGAACTAGCTCTGTAGACCAGACTGGCCTGGAACTCAACAGAGTTCTGTCTCCGGAGTGCCAGAATTAAACACTGTACCACGACTGATAGGCAAGAACAGTGAAATGGTCAAGGGGCACCTGGCCTCAGCCTTTGTTACAAGTTACAAGTATGTATGTGGAAGTCTGTTGTAAGCAGCATTTAGAGAACTTAAGCAGCTTTGGCTTTTTTCACAGAATGCAGCCAGTTGTAAGAGTTAAGACAAAACAACAGTCATTGAAAATAAACCCTCAACTTCTGTATTAGTTACTTTTTTTTTGGTGTGATAAAACACAGACCAAGACAACTTATATAGAGAGGGTCTTAATAGCTTATTTGTTGCAGTTCCAGAGGGATAAGAATCCATCAGCACCATGGTGGGGAGCATGGTTGCAGGTATGGTGCTGGAGCCCTTGAGAGTGCAAGTCGGAACTCACAAAAAGGAACCCTATAGAGAATTCGCTGGGGATCCAAGGAGGCTTTGGAAACCTTAAGCCCACCCCCAGTGACATACCTCCTCTAACAAGGCCACACCTCCTAAATCCTTTCCAAGCAGCCCAAGATTTACAGGGAGGTGGTTGTCTCATTCAAACCACAAGTCCTTTCATCCTACTTAAAATGCTGTTACAAAGAAAAGATTATAACTTGGTTTCTGGTAGGGTAATTAGTTTTGCTTAATTAAGTTGGCAGAGTCAGTATTTTGCCCCAAACTTTACCAAACACCAAATATATTATCTTAAGTAAATGTGAAAGTGACACATTTGTTAATGTTTATGACAAAGGAAGTATTGAGCAGTAGTGAAATGAATTACTGGATGGAAACACTGCCTGAGCACTTGTGGCCAGTTAAGGAGTATGTCATGTGACAGCTTGTACTGATTTGTGGTTCACCATTCAATCTCCTGGTAAGCTGAGCAGATTGGTGATATTCCAGTTGCTTATTCAATATTCTTTATTTGTAAAGGTGGTGTGGGTCCTGGGTTTCATGAGGAAATTTTCACAGGGGCGTATAGACATATGTGCGCATGCTCCACACTTCCACATCCTCTTCCCCATACTGTTAGCCGCCATTGTTCCCTTGGAGAGTTTTTACTTTATGTCACATACACTTACATGCATTTATGTAGAACATCAATGTTTAAGCCAGCCCCAGAAGGATGATATTATTTGTTTCTGTCTATTTTATTTATTTTTTTTTGAGACAAGATTTTCTGTAGTTCCAGTTGGCTTTGAACTTTGGATCTCCTGCCTCCACTTTCCAAATGCTGGGGTTATTGTTTTGTGCCACTAAGTGTAGTTGTTAGTTCCTTTGGGGACAGGGGTGTGCCTACTCCAGAGATAGTGCTTGACTCAAGGAAGAGAACTCTGTGGGGTTTTGGTGGGAAGCCCAGTTTTATGAAGCCTCTTGGAGCCAACCTGGACCCAGGGCTCTAAGTGGCCGAGGCACTCAAAGTTCCTTTTCCTCATTGTTTCAATGGAAAAGGAAGACTTTCACATTTATGCATCTCTATAAAATGCCTTGAAATGGTATCAGATGGGCATTGTATGTTTGTGATGATAACAGCCTGAATAAAGGTCAAAATGTCATGGAAAATGGCAAAACAAGCAGGAGGGAATAGTGTTAAGTTTATTTTTAGCAGTTTAGAATGTTCCATTTAGAAGCAGTTAAACTGGCTAGAGTTGGGGCAAGGGAGGGGGTGCTGGGCAGCTTAAAGGCCGAAGCTATTATGGTGAGTGCCTGACATTTTGTTTTGAAGTGTGTCAGCCTGTGTATTTTAAAATCAGAAAAACCCTTGGAATACTGTGTTTTTACTGTGTGTCTTGATAAAAGTTATTTCAGATCTAGACTTGAGATTTAAATTTTTGTTAATTGTCAGGTTTGTCCATCTTTTGGACATTTGGCTTTGATTATTCTTTCAAGATTTAAGTAGGAAAAGAAAAGCCATATCAATGTTTTGGTTTTCTTGGCCAACAAATTAGAAAAAAAATTAATGTAAATCTAATATGGAAAGATTTTATTAAAGTATAAATTATTAAACATTTTTAAAAAACAAACATTCTACTAGTTTAAACTTCTCTCCCTCCCCACATACACTGGAAATTGAATCTCCAGCCAAGGCATGCTCTTGCCAGCTCTTTCTACCACTGAACTGCATTCATGGCCTCACGCTTGCCCAAGACCCAAGGTCTTTATGTATTCTTAACTGATGATGGGTTAAGGTTCAAGAGGGCAGCTGAGAAGGGTTCTTGACTCCTGGAGGTTGACTTTGGTGTATTTAGTTATACCATAAGTAGCTCACTTTCAGGAGCTCAGCACTGTCATCATATTGATTGTGGATAATGATATCATATCCCTGTATATAGCTTAGAATAATTCACAAATGCTTGACAGAACAAAATGAAAATTTGAGACAAATTTAAACAATGAAGGCAGTTTGAAGTTTAAAGTTTGGGAAAATACATAGGCTGGTCATAACATCAACAAATTATTATCCATTTTAGGATTTTTTCTTTGCGTATATGTATGTATGTGTTTATATTTTATAAAAATAAGATGGTAGTATATACTTCTGGGGATATTCTTCCTATTTAAAAGTTTTATTATTATTAAGCCAGGCATTGGTGGCACACGCCTTTAATCCCAGCACTCGGGAGGCAGAGATAGGCGGATCTCTGTGAGTTCGAGGCCAGCCTGGTCTCCAGAGCGAGTGCCAGGATAGGCTCCAAAGCTATACAGAGAAACCCTGTCTCGAAAAACAAAACAAAACAAAAAGTTTATTATTATTATTATTATTATTATTATTATTATTAGAGGCTACACAGTTTTCCAGTTTGTGAGCATACAGTAACTTACTGAAAATTATTTGGTTATTTCTAGTTTGTTTCTGTTGTAAAGAACACTGAGAGGAACTGTTTAGTGTATATTTCAGTGTGTGAATGGGTGAAAGAACTGTAGGATAAAGTGTAGAAGAGGAATCTGGCCCATGTGTGAGTGAGCAAGTGTGTTTGTGTGTGTAGGTGGATGCTGACAAATACCAGGGAACAGTTTCATTGTTTGCCCGTTGATTGTCTGAGCCTGTCAGGCTTGATCCCTCCAGCCTGTTCAGGTTTGTGGATTGAAGTGGCATCTAATTCTTGTTGTGAAAATACTTTTAAAAAGTAGTTATTACTTTTGTGTGCAGTTATCTATTACTGTTGTGTAAGTGTATAGTGAATGTATGTGGGCATGTGCATGCCATGTGGGGGTCAAATGAGAACGTCATGGTATCACTTTTCTCCTTCTGCTTTTTAGTGGGTTCTGGGATTAAAGTTAGGTCAGCAAGATTGAGTAACAAGTGTCTTTACCTGAGACATCTCAGTGGTGTTTTTTTTAACCCCCTAAATGTATCTGGATTGTAACTTCCTATGTAGACCAGGTTGTGTGCTGGGGTGGGGAGGGGCAGGGTTGGGGAGGGGGTTGGGGGGGGGCGGTTGTCACATGAGAGCGCTCATGTGCGTGTGCTCGTGGACGTGCGTGTGTACACACACACACACACACACACACACACACACACACACACACACACACTTTTTTTGTGTGTGAGGCAAAGTCTTGTATAATGTAGGCTAACCCAGAACTTGCTGTGCAGGTGAGTGAGGATGACTACCCTACCTCCTAAATACTGGGATTACAGGCATCTGGTTTATACAGTACTGAGGCGTGTCAGTAAAGTTCTTTTTCAGCTGAGATACATCTCTATCCCAAAACAGGTTTTCAGAAAGATAACCTTTATCCTACTACTTCTGAGTAATTGGCCATCATTATTGGTTGGTGAGATTAGAAAGAGGTTTGTAGACAGAATGAGATACCAGGCATGTAGCACCACTTTTACTTTGTGTGTAGAACCCTGTGCCATTTGGCGCTTTTCTGGCAAGTAACCCAGAGCACTTCTCTCATGTTCTGTATTGTCACATTAAAAAAAAAAAGATTTATTTTATTTATTATTCATAGTGTTCTGTCTTCATGTTTGCCTGAATGCCAGAGAAGGCATCAGATCTCATAGATGGTTGTGAGCCACCATGTGGTTGAACTGAACTCAGAACCTCTGGAAGAGCAACCAGTGTTCTTAACCTCAGAGCCATCTCTCCAGCCTCATATTATCATATGTTTTGTGAGAAATACTTTTATCTTGAGTACAGGGTGACCTACTTGAATGCTGCCTGTCATCTGTCACAGGGCAGGCTGCTTTTGATTGGGCTGCTAATGGCAGCGGTCTATTAGCAGGAGATTTTTTTTTTTTCTGTCAGTGGGTTTTTGTTTATTTTGTTTTTTGAGATGGTTTTATATGGCTTGCCTGAGACTGGTTATGTATATCAAGGCTGGCTTAGAACTCAGAGAGATCTCCACTTGCCTCTGCCTTCCTCGTGTGTATCACCAGGCTCTGGGGGGATTTGTTAAAATTACATTTATTCATGGCACATATAGAGAGCAGAGAACAATTTACAGAAGTTGATCTTCTCCTTCCACCATGTGGGTCTGAGGGATTGAACTCGTGGTCAGTCTTGGTGGCAGGTGCCTTTATCAGCACCTTTATCTACCCCCAAACCTTTGATCTGTTTTTTTTTTTTTAATTAAAAAATTGGTGGGGTCTGGAGAGAAGTTGTCTGTAACTCTAGTTCCAGGGGATACAAGGACGTCTTCTGGCTTCCAGAGATACTTCACACATATGGTGCACAGATAAACATGTATGGCAAAGCACCCAAATACTTTAAATCTCTCTCTCTCTCTCCTGTGTGTGTGTGTGTGTGTGTGTGTGTGTGTGTGTGTGTGTGTGTGTGTGTGTGTGTGTGTGTGTGTGTGTAGAAGTCAAAGGGCAGCCTCTGGGAGTCAATTCTCTCTATTACTGGAAATTTTGGGGAGTACTTTTTTGGTTGCCAAACAATATTGGAGAATCAGGAACCCTTCTTGGGGTTTTTGGATGCATTAATAAAAGATTTAAAAATGGGCTTATAGAAGCTCAGGGGCAAATTTATTATTGCTTAAAAGAAAATCCCAGGGCAGGCAAGCCATAAATTTCAGCAGTTGCCTGGAGGAGACTACGAAAGATAGGGTGGGGGGCATACTTTTTAAGTTGTTATGGAGATCAGCCAGCCTACATGATAGACAAGCAACCCCATGAGAGGGAGGGGAGCTTTAGAGAAAGAATAAGGAACCCCAAAGTACCAGAGAAAGCATGCACTTTTTTGAGTGGTTCAGAAGAGTAGGCAAACTTACATAACTGCATGGTTGTGTTTGGAGGTGGGAATTCTGGGAAGGAAAAGCACATAATTTCATTGAGGGGATAACTATTCCACCTATTTCTTTAGCATGGCTTACGGTAAACCCATTATCTAAGGGTGGTCCCTTAGCCAGGTCATTGACTTGCGCAACTAGAATGTTAGGTCTCTACCCAGACCAGAGACCTCATTCTTTTTTGTTTTAAGATTTTATTTATTTATTATGTATACAGTCTTGGGCCTGCATGCCAGCAGAGGGGACCAGATCTCATTCAAGGTGGTTGTAAGCCACCATGTGGTTGCTGGGAATTGAACTCAGGACCTCTGGAAGAACAGCTAGTGCTCTTAACCGCTGAGCCATCTCTCCAGCTGCCAGAGACCTTATTCTTTTGACCAGAAGGAAATAATTGTCTCTTATTGGGCCTTGGCTTCTGTGGTGTTGTTTCTATCTATGGGTCCCTGGGATCAAACTCAGGCTTGGTGGTGAGCCATTTTGCTGGCAGTACTGGTAGGGATGCTTTCACCTGTAAAGGACATTTATCATGGTTGTGATCCCTGGTAGGAGAGCATGGAGAGGGTGGGGGAGTAGAGGTTGTATTGGCATCTAGTAGACAGGCCAGAGCAGCCCACCATTTAGAACGGCCAAGGTGAGATTATCACTGGTGTGATGTTCAGAAGCCTGGTGCTGTTCTTTAGATCTTAAACATCCCAAAGGTCTGTGTGATAAAGGATTTTTTTTCTCAGAGCAGTACAACTGGGAGGTGGGTGGAAGTTTTGAGATGATGGGGCCTGCCTGGTAGGGAATCTTTGGGTCATTGGGGGTGTGCTCTGTAAGCAGATTGTGAGCTGCCAGCCCCATCCTTCCTTCTGTTTTGGCTTCTTGGCCATGAGGTGAGTTCTTTTGCTACCCTGTGCATTTCAGCATGATGCCTCTTACAGGCCCCAAAGCGATGTGGCCAATGGGTTATGAAATGAAACTTTCGTAACTTTGAGGTAGATTTACTTTTTTCTTTATAAATGATTTCTGGTGTTGAGGTACTCCACGTTTAGAGCTGTCTGCTCCTCTTACTTGAACCCAGCCTACCCCATTTTGTTTGTTATTGACCAGACTTACTTTTACTATGTCAGGATACTGCATCTACAGCAGCTGGCTACTTCTGGAGACTGGTGCTATTTCCAGCCACCTTCCCTGATTTTTGCTCTCACACATATAGGCAAGGTTAGCTAGAGTTTAATAGAGTAAACCTTACTATTTTCTCTGAGGCTATAGAAAAAGCCTCAACTTTTGGGTTTTGGTAAGGCTCCTGGTAGTTTCTAGGCTGGAAGAATTGGCTGTCATTACTTACCCAATAAGTACATTTCTGCTTAATTGCAAAAATAAAACAAACACTTAGCCCCACTCTCCACTCCATATATAAACAAAACAAAATACTCTCCAAACAAAACAAAGCACTTAGTGATGCAGGGAGCATACATAGCTATTCCTATTTTACTTTTCATGTTTGCAGTTGGCCAGGGCTAGCTGAGAGAAGCCTAACTGCCATGTCTGTCCTGATTTTGTTCCCAGTGAAAAGGCTTGTTTGGAGTCCTCAGATCCTTTTAAAACGCCAGATTCTTCCCATGGGGTTAGTTTAAACCTGTTAGAACTCTTTAAAAACCTTCACAAGAGCCATAATGACACAGAATTCTGCTTATTTAGTTGGAACTTCTGAAGGGCCACATATATATTTAGTCACATACCTTCAATCTCCATGTAAAAGAAACAGCAAGTTTTGAGTTGTCAGCTGGAAGCAACAGCTGTTTGGGGCAGCTTCTTATGAAATTAGTTTTCTAATAGAAAGTAAGATATTCTATTCTTTTTCCAAAACAATGTAGGTTGTGGTTATCCTGTAAAGTCTGCTTGTAAGTGTAAACATTCAGTGCACTGTTCATTTAGAGATATCTGAAGTTCCTGCAGTGGTGGTATGAGCATTGGAAGTCATGCCATAGAGCAACAGAGAATGACTGGGCTTGCGGTCACAGAGCAAAAGTTTCTAGGTAATTGCAGGTCTAGACTGACGTTTTCCCTCTTGCTGTGTCCACTTTGTTTCCTTGGTTATCAGTTCTCCACAGTAAGAATGTGATGGAAGCCACAAGCATAAACAACATGCATAACTTAAAAATGTCTAAGCCAGGCCTAATCTCAGGAGAAAGACTAGCTCTGAAGAGTCAGCATAGAGGCAGTCTTTTCAGTCCCACGCCGGCTCTCCTAGTGGAGTCTAGTCTCTCTGAAAGTGTCTTGAGGACTGGAGCTACAGTTACCTTTACTTTTAAGTACTATGTTTGATTGGTGGCCTTATAGAAATAGGCAATATATTACTGTTTTGTTTTTTTATCTTTGTTTTTTTTAAGAGTTATGTGTGAGTGCTTTGCCTACATACATGTATGTATGCCACATACATACTTGGTATCTATTGGATTCCTTAGACTTCCTTACAAGTGGTTGTGGGTTACCATATGGGTGCTGGGAATCGAGCCTGGGTTCTCTGGAAGAACAGCAAGTGCCTTTAATCTTCATGTACATAATTCCAGAGCTTTGGAGGTAGAGGCAGGAGTATCAGGACTTCAATATGGTAAATTGGGCGCTGGTCTGCCTTGTTTCAAAAGAAATTAAATCACTCCCCTGCCTCCCACTGAAACAAAACCTATTGAGTCAAATTTAGAGCTGTAAGAGAGGTGTGAGCAGGCCACAAACAGCTCAAAGGAAGGTGAAATTTCAAATAGCCACGAGTCTTTTTATTTAAAAGATGGCTTCTGAGATGGGCATCTAAAGAGCTCTGATGTGTTCAAAGCTAGGGTAGTGAGATCTTCCATGGGATATTTTTTATTTTCATTAAAAAAATTTTTTTTTTGAAACAAGGAATGTGTGTTGTCCTGGCTGGCCTCAAACTTTGGGGTTCAAGTCTGACCTTAGTGTCTTGAGTACATGGGACTATACAGGTTCTCACACTGACGCCAGGCATAGGGCTTCGGCCCATGGGGTGGCAGGGAGGGAGGAGGCAGGAGAGCAGAGTGTCCAAGAAAGAAAATGGGAGGGAAAAGGAGAGCAAGAAGGGCAGATGGAGTGTTGTGAATCTCATGGTTTGCAGCTTTCCGTGCTGGTGGAACACTAGCGGTGCTATGATGTTTTTCTGTAGGGTAAGCAGATGCATATGAATCTACTGATATTTTAATTGTCATATGCAGCCCCATGGCCCTACAGTCAGTGCCTGAGGGCCTTCTATCATTCTATTTGCCAACAAAGACTTGGAAGCCAGATGCCTAGCTGAAAACCTGTTAGATCAGAGAAGGTGAGAAGCAACCTTGATTTTTGGCTGAGACCCAGCAAGAGAGCCATGTCTTAATTTGCCCCCAAACTAAGGAAGTGCCAAACCCAAAATCCCCCCTCCCTTTCCTTTGTATGTATCTTCTCTATCCAAATTGCTGGCTTCTCTCTGGCTTATTCCCTTCAGCTAGTTGCTGGCTCCGGCCTCACTCAAGGTAAACTTCATCAACAGTCTCCAGTGTCACAGTGTAATAAATATCCCGAAGCACTGCTGTTGGTAAACACTGCGGAAGTAGACTTTTACAGTGTGTGTATGTGCGTGTTATGGCATGCTACCCAAAATATGAATAGTGGTACATCTACATAATAGATATTTATTTGTGCATGGACATGTTTGTGTGTGTAACCTAAGAATAGAGAATGTTTGTTTTAGGATTTGTTAGATAATCCACTATTTGTACAAATGTTTCTACTCATGAGCACAATTTTAAAAATAGTTTCCTAGTAGAACTGCTTTAAGAAGCTGTGAAAAGAGGGGGAGGGAAGTTGAGTGGGTTTAGGAAGAGAAGTGCTATAACTGAATGTCTTTAGGACAGTTCCTGAAGAAAATACCTCTGAGGACATTCTCCTTCAGAAATGTGGTCAGTGTGTGCACAGTCACACAGACAGTAATAGATTATTTCTTACATAGTACAGAATGGAAATACCTGATCATTTGTTTGCATATAAACAAGGAAGGAGGGTGTTCTCATTATATAGTTGCTAGTATGCTTTATTAAATCGTGTGGGAGGGAGGGAGAGAGAGAGAGAGAGAGAGAGAGAGAGAGAGAGAGAGAGAGAGAGAGAGAGAGAGGAAGTGGAGGTGGGAGGATCAGAAGTTCAGGATTATCCTTGGGCTACATAGTAAATTGTAGGCCAGCCTACACTACAAGGAGATCCTGTCATAAAACCCAAACCAGACCAAACTAGAAGTATTGTCAGGAGTATGACCTCTGAGGTGAGGTGAGCAAAGCTGCCAAGTTTGCTGTGGGCAGCATTTTTTTTCCTGCTTGGACTATTTAAAAATACAAATTAACTATTTAGCATATGTATGTTTATTTCAGCTTTTTGAAATATTAGACTATTAAAAATGAAAGTTATTCTGTTTCTTTTATTAGTTGGAGAAAATTGTGAAGGAATACCAAATAGTCTGTGCATGCAAGGAGGTACAGGAAAGAAACTGCTGGTATGACCACTTAGTTGTATGGTTAATGTTTATATTGTGAATAAGAGAAAGCAGAGAGAAAAAGCAGACTGGACATGCCCAGGGCTGTCTGTGGCAGAAGGGAGAGAGTCAGAGACCTGCAAGAGGTAGAATGGGGCAGCCAGGGAAGGTCGGTCGGTAGCTGTGGGAGGGAAGGGCCTGGGGACTGGTGTGGGGACTTTGGAATGTATTGGACTGTGGAAGCCTGGAGACTGCATGGGCTTTGACATGCAGCCACAGGTACATGCCGATGTATGTGGAGAACTTTGTGGAGTCCCTTCTGCCAGAGGGAATGGCTCCCTTTGGCAAATGAGAACCAGTTCCCGAGGAATGCTGGCTTTTACCTTACTGTCAGAAACCATATAGTCCAGCTTGATCTCATTTCTGGATATTGGACAGACTGAGACCTAGCAGCGTGGACCTGCATTTACCCCTGGGTCTGACTTTCCCGATCTTTGGAATAAATTCGGACTCTTTCTTTTTGGCTTGAATTATAACTTCGTTTATTGTGTGTGTGGTTCTGAAAATGGTCTGTAAATGCACCATTCTTGGAATTGCCTTATTCTTAAACTGCTTTTGAGTATTTGTGGGTGATAGACTCAGTATATGCTTAGCATAAAAATAGTGGGTGTTTTGTTTGTTTGTTTTTGAGACAGGGTTTCTCTGTGAAGCCCTGGTTGTCCTGGAACTCACTTTGTAGAGGCTGGCCTCCAACTCACAGAGATCCACCTGCTTTTTGCTGGGATTAAAGGTCTGCACCACCATCATTGGGCAAAAACAGTAGTGTTAATATAGGCAAGTTCTTTATGAGAAAGGAAGTGGCTAGAGGGTCTTGTGTTCTTTATAATCTGTACAATCCAGAAAGTGTCCATGCATTCTGATACCCTTGACTTCCCCTCATAGAGTCTTCAGTCTGCATCTCCACGTTTAGCTTTTCTTCAATCCAGTTTTCCATTTCTAGCTACTGCTAGGCACTTCAAATTTAGCATGCCCTACATTTCTCCAGGATGTTTTCATTTTAGGAAAAGGCACCATTCGCCTTTATGGCCCAAGTGCCACCTGTTGGGCCCCTAGCTGAGCCCTCCATGAATGCCCTGCTCTCCCCATCCCCCATCCTTGCCCTTCTCTTGCTCTTCTTATTGTAGAAGCCCCCAGGAGGTCTTTGCCCCCATCCTGTGCTTCTGTAGTCACCTTTCACAGAAGCTGGTAGAATGTGCTATTGACTTCCTCTCTGTTGGTCTCCTACTGTTTCCAAGGCCACTGCCCGTAATCCCTTCCTTCCCAGCTAGATGCTGGACACTTGGGTGTTTTTTGCATCTTTTGGTTCCCTTGAAAGGTCTGGAAAGCCCTTCTTCTTCTTCTTGTGCTTCTGACCAGCTTCTGTGGCTCTTTGCACAGTTGGTTTAGATATCACCTCTCTGATAGAGAGTTGGGTGTCTACTTATTCCCCCTGAGCTTTCTTCTCATCCATTATTTACTGCACTGATACCATTATTAGGTCTTGAATTAAAACTTTAAAGTTGTGAGCCTGGTCCCATCTTCCTCCATTACTCTACCTTTTCTGTTCTCTGCTGTTCATATCCTTCTGACATTATGCTCAGTGCTGTTCTTGATCCTTAGCTGTCTAAACTCCACCGGGGCAGAACTCTTCATCTCTTTTATTCATTGCTATTAACAGTGTGTAGGAATGAGAGTATGTACTTGTAAGTTCAGGGCCCAGCTCACAGTTATCATTTAGTAAACTGGAGTGATGATCAACAATTTTTTTCTCAGTCCTTGTAGGGCCCTTCCTGTGCCCTTGTTTGATGCTTAGTAAATGTAGTTAACTACTCTTTAAGCATCCAGATCAATTCCTCTTTTTTTCTTTTCTTTTTGGTTTTTTGAGACAGGGTTTCTCTATATAGCTCTGGCTGGCCTCAAACTCATATACATACAGACACACGTGGAGATACACATACACTAAATAAATGTAATAAAAAATAGTGGTCCTTTCTAATATTTTATTTATTTATTTATTTATTTATTTATTTATTTATTTATTTATTTATTTGTGTTTTTTTCGAGACAGAGTTTCTCTGTGAAGCTTTGGAGCCTATCCTGGCACTCGCTCTGGAGACCAGTCTGGCCTCCAACTCGCAGACATCCGCCTGCCTCTGCCTCCCGAGTGCTGGGATTAAAGGTGCCACCAATGCCCGGTGGTCCTTTCAAATCTTTTACTTTAAATTATTTTTATTTTATCCTTTTAGATTTATTTTTTTTTATTATTTTATGTGCATGGATGTTCTGCCTGCATGTCTGGATATGTGTGGAAGTTAGAGGACAGTTGTAGGAGTTGGTTTTCTCACCTCAAGCTTGTCAGCAAGTGCCCTTTATGCGCTGATCTTGCCGTCCCAAACATAGAGTCCAGGGTGAACAACACCTGTCTCCACTGCTTTAGCCTATTCTACACATGTGTGCCACCATAGCCTGCAAAGCACTAATGTTCACCTAATCTAGAAAGAAACAAAATTTATCTTCATTACCACATAACTCAAATTGATCTAAAGATATTAAATATTTTGATAAATAATGATAAGATAATAAGGGTTTATTGGAAATTGTTCCTACTGTAGACATATGAATAGGGCTTTGGCTTAAAAAACGTTCTTTGTACATGAATGGGTTTTGATTATTGGCAGATGAGGGTTCGGCATCAGCTGTCTGCTCTTTAATTCTTGTATTGTTTTGTGATAAGGTCTGGCAGACCATATTCCTGTAATTGAAACACAGGAATGGGAAGTGTTCTGTTATTGCAGTGTCACTCAGGCCTTTGAACTTAAAGTTAGATGAAAAAAAAAATCTATTGCCAAAAATTATTTTTGTTGACAGCTGGCCCCTGTGGTTTTTTAACTCTTCTTGTTGCTGGGGAGAAATACTTGGCAAAGGTAGCTTAGGGGAGAGGAAGTTTACTTTGTCTCACAGTCTAGTCCTCAACCTTCCTGATGCTTCGACCCTTGAATATAGTTCCTCATGTTGTGATGACCCCAACTTCATTGCTACTTCATAACTGATTTTGTGGCTGTTATAATTTAAATATCTGTGTTTTCTGATGGTCTTAGGCGTCCCCTATGAAAGGGTCGTTGGACCCCAAAGGGGTCAAGATCAACAGGTTGAGAACCAGTGGTTTAGAGGTTGGGGAAAGCATGGCAGAGGACATTTACAGTAGCTTCACACATTTATAGTCGTTTCACATCCTGTTGCCAGACAGAAGCAAGAGTTTGGGGCAGAAGTGGGGTGGGGGGGGGCGGACTGTAACCCTTAAGGCCTTAGTGGCCTATTAGTCATCTAGGCTCTGTTGCACTCCATAAGTTCCAGAACTTTCTGGAATAGTGCTGCCAGCTGGGGGTGGGGGAGGGGGGATGAGCGGGAGAGGGAGGTAGGGAGGAAGGAAGGGGATTGAGATTTAACAGACTTCAGATTTAACCATAACAGACGTTCTTTTTGATATTATTGAAAGCAGAGAAACTACCAGACTTGTGAAATAATTGATTTTCTAGTTGTAAACTATTCATTTTCTTAGCATTTATACCAGGATATCAGCTGGTCCTATATTTGGTGAGGGGTGGGAGGGTGAGCTATGTGAGGTTTGGATCAGTGAGCAATATGTTTCCTTTGGTGTTTGTCTCCATTATAAAGTGGGGTAAGGAAGATTTTGAAAGGTTAACTGAAAAAGGAGGACTCAACAGCTCAGAACCAAGCAGGGTTTCAGGCAGATGAAGTTTAGGAAGGAAATCAGTGCCATGGAGATGAATCTCCTTCAAGTTATGTGTGGAACAGTATTGACAAAAGTTGGTAATTGTTGGAGCTGGTCTTGGGTATGTTTGCTGTGGGATTCATTTCTGCTCTTTAGTATAAACATTTATGTAATAGAGTAACACAAGGCACAGTTGCCTGTGGAAAGGGCTTCTTCCTGTGCCTTCCAGTTTGAGGGTCCTTGCCTTTGGCAGTATTAACATAGTATTAATTCCAATACTTTAGCAACTATTTTGTTGAATTTGTTAAATAACAATTATTATGTTAAATTGAGACAAAAGAAACTACCAAAATATGACCATTTTGACTTATAAAGTTGGAAATTTCTACAGTTCAACTTAATCTTGGACTATACGTAATGGTTTTATTCTCTGCCAGTTTCTTTTCACTAGTGTGAATGTAATTTGCTGTCTGAGAGATACTTTCCCAGGCTTTTCTGTTCTCTGGGTCTGTCATTTCTAGGCAATATTTGTCAGGAAGAATTTAAATGTGCTGACAGTACTGTGCTGGGTGCTGCCTAGACTGAGTTAAGCATCAGCCACTTCTTGGCTTTATTGTGCTAGCCTTGGAAGTCAGTGTTGCACTCAGTCTCTATTTCTCTTTTTTCTTTTCTTAAGTTTTTTTTTTATTAATTTATTTTTTTACATTCTAATTCCTGTTCTCCCTTGATCCTCTCCTTCCGCCCCCGCCTCCCCTAGGAAGTCTACTAAGTCTATCCCATCATCTTACTGAGGCAGGACCAAGGCACCTCTTCACCCCCACACCTCTGTGTCTAAACTGAACAAGGTTTCTCTCCATATAGAATGGACTCCACTAAGTCAGTTTGTGCATTAGAGTTAGATCTTGGACCCACTGCCAGTGGCCTCATATGTTGTCCCAGCCACACCATTGTCACCTTCGGTCTTTATTTCTAAAGGTTCATTTAGCAAAGTGCTAAGTGAACAAATGGGCGTGTTCGTTTGTCATGATTTTTAATATACCCCTGTGCTACTTATTTAGGTAATGTATTTCATCTTTATTGTGAAAAGCCAAATTACTCAAAACTGGAAATAGCTCTCCTAGAAAATTTGTGATGGTGCTTTTTTTTGTTTCTTAAATATTTAGTAAAGAATTGATTTTTGCCTTTTACATGCATGACTATGCATGTGTACTTGGGTGTACAACATACAACACACGTACAGAAGTGCAAATGTAATCAGTATGAAAGTGAAATAAAATAGAGCTGTATTATTTCTGTTCTGCTTCATTTTAAGAACTATGGCGTTGCAACTCACTAAATTGAATTTTAAAAGTGATATAGGACATGTTGCAATTCACAGAGCAAAAAGTGCTTTGTAAAAGAAACTTTGGGAACTGGATTGGAGTATTAATTCTCCAATTAATTACAGTTGCCATCTTTCATTGTTTTTTCTCTGCTTGCAGTATTTACCAGTTGCTCTGCTGATCTCTACACAAATGCTCAAGGCTGATAAAGGCTGCTGACAGAAGGGAGTGTTAATAAGAATGTTAACTGTACCTACTGAGTCACTTACAAAGATAGCATAGTAATGTTAGCATCAATGACTGCCATGTGCGGAGTGCATGCATGCTTCCCACTAAGTGCTCTATATTCTCCTTATTCCTTGCCAAGTTTGCTCTGAAATTGGTGTCTTTTCCCCTTGGCTGAGTAGAGCGAAGCTGCCCTTAGTTTAGTGGTTCTCAACCTTCCCAATGCTTCGAGCCTTTAACACACCACCATAAAATTATTTTCATTGCTCCTTCATAACTGTAATTTTGCTACTGTTATGAATCATGTAAATATCTGTGTTTTCTGACTGTCTTAGGCAGCCCCTGTGAAAGGGTTGTTCAACCCCGCCCCCATCTCCACCCTTCTTCCTTGGCTGAGAACTGCTGCTTTAGTCAGTGGAGGGAACCAGCTTCTGGAGTTCAGACTGGGAGTGCTGTACTTGCTTGTTTTCTCCTCAACTGTTAACTTTGTTGCTGGATTTAACATCTGTGGGCCTCATTTGCCAAGGAGCTGAAGTTGTCACTTGATGTGTAGTATCTTAGTTGGGAACAGTCATGGTCTAGTCTCTGGGCAAGTGTATATACATCATTAAAACCTTTATTTGATTTTTCTTTCCCCTTTGACCCTTATCAGTGATTTCATCACATAACCAGCTACTAAGTGAAGTAATTCATAGTTGTGTGTTTTTTTTTTTTTTTTTTCCATTTAAGGTGAGAGAACAGTGTGGAGTGGTTTGTTCATGTTTCTGCTGAGAGCAATTGGTTTTTACTCTTGGTCCTATGTGGATTTGTAGGTTTCTAATTATTTATTTATTGATTGATTTAGAGACAGGGTCTCATTGTAGTTCTGGTTGGCCTGAAACTCCCTATGTAGACCAAACTGGCCTTGAACTCACAGATACCTGTCATCCTGACTCTTTCTTCCTGAGTGCTGAGATTGACAGGTCCTATGCCTTTCACCAAGAGTTTTTCCAGTTAGACAGTGTGGCCAATCACTTGCAAAACAACCTCCCTTAAATTGACACTCTGCATTTATTTGGCAGTTAAAGTATGTACATAAGGTACCTACAATGGTTTGAATGAGATTGGCCTTCATAGGCTCTGTCTTTGAAGTTTGGTTCCCAGATAGTGGACTGTTTAGGAAGGCTTAGGAGGCATGGCCTTGTTGGAGGAGATGTGTCATTGTAGGTGGACTTCGAGGTTTCCAGAGCCCATCCCCGGCCCTGACTCACCCCTCCTCCCCCATTGCATCTTATGGATCAGATGTGATCTGTCAGCTACTACTGCTCCAGAGCTATGCGTGCCTGCTGCTGTGCTCCCTGCCACATGACATGGGCTCACCCTCTGAAGCATAACAATAGTTAATGTGGCCTTCATAAATGATATTCCTGGGAATAGCCCATTAGATTAAATGAGAGTTGGTAGAAGAATTAGTCCTTGTAAATAACTATTTTAAAATGAAAATGTATTGAATATGTGTGTATTAAAGATCTGTGTTTTCATTAAGTTAAACAGCACAGTAGCATAATCAACAAGCTGCAAAAATGGCTTTACAATAAGACTGATATGTAGTAGGGCATAAGATGCTTCTGAACTGATAAACATAGAAGTCTTAGTATTTGAACCAACTCTAGCAGGGAAACCCTTTATTAAGAAATATAATAATGGATATTTGCGTGGAAGGAGTGGTGATCTTTGTGTAACCCATAAAATATGTCTTGAATGGAATCCCAGTTAAAATTTTGAGTAACTCATGCATCCTTGATGAAATTTACATTTTTCCACTGCAAACAGATCAAACCTAGCCAGCTTAGTTTACATGGCTATTAGGGTTGTGAATAACACAGTACATTTTGAGAATGCTTAAAAATCTTCTGGGTCTTCTCTCATATTCCTTGTAACATGCTCACTTACTCATTGGCACGGAATGTCTTCTTTGCCTGTCTCATTTATGCTTTTCTTAACTCCCGTTACCAGCTGGGCATATTACCTGTGTGGATCTTCTTGTCCTTAAGCTGTGCTGGTGATAGCAGAGATCTGAACACTCAGAGTCACCTCCTCAAAACTTAAGTGGAACTGACTAATGTCAGGTGTTTCAGGACCCTTTTGAAAAACGTGGCATGTGGATGTCTTTGAAACAAGCCAGTATAGGTGCAAAGGGGATACTGGAAGGCACAGAAGACTTGGGGTTGTCTTCTGAGAGACCTAACACAGCTTAAACATCAAGAAGATATAAGCTAGCTGGAGATTCTGGTCACCCTTGCAGTTTGTCATTTTGTTTTGTTCGAAGAGGAAATAGATGACTGAATCTGTATTGAAGTCTACTAAAAACATTAACTCTCACAGATGCTCCACTATCCCAGTGTGTGCTGTGGATTTTGAAAACAAATCCTAAAAACAGTTAGAGTTATTCATATTACTCTTCTAGCAGAGGCGGAATAGTGTGTGTGGGTACCTTTCCAGCTGTGTGTTGGCAGGGAAATAACTAAACATTTCTATCACTCTGTTTCCTATGTACAAAATAATATGTCTCACAAAAGCGTGGAGCAGAGTTAAGGAGTTAACACTCTGAACTGTTTAGAATGGAGACTGCAGCAGAGTAAATGCTTAGTAAGTTTTTACTATTATTATATACACATGAGATGACTGGGAAGAATGACTCATTCAGGATTTTCAGAAACTATTCTGAACCAGGAAATAGCTCTTCAGAATGTGAGTCTTTTTTTCTCTCTGTACCTGATCTGTCCTCAGTGACCCTTGTTTATTTTGGTTTCTCATAGTAGCAAATGCCTTTGACACTGTTTGTAGGGTTAAAGATCCTTAAGAGGCGTGTTGCGTATAGGAGACTATGCCATTTCCAACAACAAGCGGTTTCTGAAACAGCCTGTTCTTCTGACCCCTCTGGATTCATAAGGCTCCCGGTTTCATTAGAAGTTTGAGGCACACATTTTTATGTGCTGTCCTTATCCTGGTGAGCCTGGTGCCTGCTGTACAGATTTAAAATAGAAGGGTTTTTTAAATGTTGAAGAGTGTCACTTAGGATAGTTTCCCTTAGCCAGGCAGTGGTGACACACACATTTAATCCCAGGACTCAGGAGGCAGAGGTAGGCGGATCTCTGAGTTTGAGGCTAGCCTGGTCTACAGGGTGAATTCCAGGGTATCCAGGGCCACACAGAGAAATCTGTCTCAGTCTGCACCACCCCCCCCCCAAGAAAAAGAAAAGTCTCCCCCGAGCTTGTTGCACTTGTGACCATTGTCAAGGTGTGTTGTCATCTGCATGCAATGCTGATAACTTTAGTGCTTTAGTGGGGCAAGAAGTGGTTGGCTTTTGCATACCCCGACAGCTGGTTTTTTTCCATACTTCATCAGCAGTGCTGCCCTTTCTCTGTTCAAGTTAAAATTTTATTTTGAAGTTATCTCAGTAGATTGTAATGATTAAGCTCTACATTATTTTATTGGAATGTGACTTGAAAAACTAGACACACCAAAAAAGGGAGGGAAAACCGTATATGTACCAACAATTTAGAAATGCTTGCTTCTTTCTTTTCTTTTTGTGTTGCTGAGGACTCATGGGCACAGGCATGTTGCCACTAAGCCATACCCTCAGAAAACATATTTAAAACTTTCTGTATTTGAGTACTGCATGCAATAGTTTGTATGTAGTACTGTCTTTTGTGAGATTCTTGAGCTGTCATTGAGAATTTCTCTTTTTTAGATTCATTTTGTTTATCAACAGTAATTCAGGAGCTGAAGCTTATTGAGCAGTATATGTGTTCTAAATGGCTTCCATGTGTCCTTTTATTCACTGCCATATTTATAAATAGTACCTACAGTATATGTGCAGTTCCTGTGCCCTCATTCGTACATGAGGGGACAGAGGCACAGAGCCTCAGTTAAGCAAAGCCAGCTTTGGGATCCAGGCATTCTTAACTGCCACCCTGCACTACCCACAGATCTCAGCAGCTACATGGCAATCCAGCTCTTCTAATTTCAGACTGGGTCGGCATGATCCACACAACCACCTCGGTCACCTGGAAGAATGCAGAATGAGTCTGTCCCCTATCCCCCAAGTCTAATTCATCTGAAATCTTGAACACATTTCTGTGGTGATTTTTCAGAATACAATTGGCAGACTTTTGAAATAGTGAACTTAGTTTCTCATTTTAGCTTTAAAGATCAGGCACTCATTCTCCAGCCACATTGAGGACAGGAAGACATTCAGTCACAGGATTCTACAGCCATGCTGAGGAGAGGCAGCAGGGTCAGCCCATTCAGCCTGAGGTAGTGGTAAGAGCTAGTGGCCCACGGCTTTGCTTTTCTGATCTTCAGCTGGAAGTTTGAACTCTAATATCTGTCTCTGGGTCTTTAATTTTCATGCTACAGCTTTATCTTGACTGTGTTTAATTAAACAGGTTCAAATTTCCCGCACTTCATTTGGCTCATAAACAGTAATATGTTACCCGAAAGGGAAAGTTGTTTCCAGGGTAACAAAAAAGGAAATGTTTGAACTACCCAGTGGCATGTTTAGCTAAGTCCTAGGGTCTGACATTGAGCATAGAAACGCTGAACTTAGGAGATCCTGGGTTTTAGAAATGCATCATCAGCATGCGTAGCTCCAGACTCCAGTGCCTCCGTCTGTCCTCAGGAAGCCAGTAGCAAAGAGGGAACTTGGGTGTATATGTCTCAGCCACCTTAACTGTTGACGACATTAAAATGCCTGTCTGTTCTAAAAAGTGCTTTCCAGGCACCTCTCTGCCCTTTTAAGAATCTCTGTTACTTCTCTGCACACTTTGATTTCAGAGTTGTACGATCACATACTGTTTACATACATATTGAAACACATATATTTAATTTCGATATTATATGTTTGAATAATAGTGCTTTTATGTATACTGTAATTTCAAGTGGGTATTATTTCTCTTAGCAGATTATTTTAAATTGGAATTCTGGATTTGCTCAACTAATATATGGCTTTACATTTGTACTTACTGTATGTTAAGTAAAATAGCCATCCTGTAGAGCACAGGGTAGCTCTGTGATTAGGGCCTCGTTACATGCTGTCACTAGGTTTTATTGCTCAGACTATGACTTTAATTATAAATGTAAGCTTTGGTACTTTTGGGATTAGAGGCCATTCCATCCTTAGTGCTGTGTCACTTTTAAGAGCTTAAGGTCTAATATTTGAAACTCCCAGCTGATGAGCATCTCTGAGCTGGCATTGTAGCATTAGATCGATTCTTTAGTTTTTCTTTTGGTATTCTAAATAGATTTTAAGTTTATGGTGTCTGTGAATCAACAGCTCAGTCGTCCACCTGGCCACCCGTCTGTCTGTCTGTCTGTCTGTCTGTCTGTCTGTCTGTCTGTCTGTCTGTCCGTCCATACTCCTCCTCCCCATTGTTTCTAACCTCATACTGTAAAAACACCCACAGGTTCATCTCATTCTAAGACGATTCACAATGATGTTAATCCCCAAAACAAATGGAAGTGCTTAGGCCATTTTTATCCCTTGTAGAAGTAATCTCCTGAGAAAAAAAGATCCCCAATCAATGGAAATGGTTGAAAATAATATGTTATTTTATTGGGAAGTTATTTTGTGTGGGTCTTGTCATGTAACCGAGTAAGCGCTTCCTGATCTTTTATTTATTTTACATTACAGTTGTGACATGGAAAAGTAGTCTTTGAAGTTTTTGGTGCTTATACTTTTGGGTGAAAGATTGGGCTTCAGTCACACATCCAAGAAATTTGTTTTGTTGATTGTTGTATCCCTTTATTGTATGCCTATGATCTGCTATTTGTCATAGAGACAACTACCGGAGAAAAGACTGTATATATGTTTAGATAGATAACATTTGGTGTTTGATATTAATGGAATACAATATTAACAGAATTTTAATGTTTCTAGAAATACTTGAGAATTTATTTTAAAAGTGCTTTTAAAATAATTTTGAAGTTATGTTAAAATATAAAGAATTCCCTATAGAAACAAGCATAAAAGCTATAAAGTAGAAAATTTACTCGTTTTTGTGTCTCATAGATACTTGGTAAGTTTTTGTCAAAGGAATTTTATTTTTCAAAAAGCACTCTACATTTTATAGATGGCCTTTTATTTAATCCCTATTCAACCTTGTAAAATATATTTCCTGTATTTTACAGAAAAGGAAACTAAGCCCAGTATTACTTAGTAAACAGTAAAGGTGCGACTCTAATTCCAGCTGAAGTCCCAAGGTTATCTGTAGCTGTACACCCCTTGCTCTTCTGTCCTATCTGCCCACTGCACATCCTCACACACTTGCTTTTCCTCTGGTCCTCCACACACTCCTTCCTGCTGAAAGGGCCCTTGCCTTTGTAACATCCTTTGAGTGGGATGCTTTCCTGCAACGTCTTTGCTGGTCTCCTGTACCTCTGAATATTCTTTCTCAAACCAACTCTCCCTCCCTCCCTCCCTCCCTCCCTCCCTCCCTCCCTCCCTCCCTCCCTCCCTCCCTCCCTCCCCTTCATCCCTCCCCTTCATCCCCTCCCCCTTTCCAGACAGGGTTTCTTTGTATAACAGCTCTCCTTGATGGAGACCAGGGTGGCCTTGGAACTCAAAGAAATCTATCTGTCCAAGCCATGTACCACTATGCCTAGCTTCAGATTTCTCTTTTCAGGAGAATGCTATGCTCAAAACTGTATCTCCCAGCTCCAGTGTATGTAGTCTGCTTTGCTTTGTGCATTACTACCTCCAGAGCATGGACCATATAATATAGATGTATTTATTATTTTTAGTTGTCCCTCTTCACCAACTTCCCTGGAATGTACTGGTTAGGAGTTCTACAAGATTACTAGCCCAGGCTAGCCTTTAACTTGAGATCTGCCTGGATCTGCCTCTTGGGTACTGGGATTGAAGGCATGTGTCACCAGGCAAGGCTCAGGTTCGGACTTGTGTGTCTCTGTGGTAACCCTTGGTGGGTGTACAGTGACTATTTGGTGAGTGAGTGAATGACTGAGAACAAAGGCCATATCCCTTACATAGGTGTTGTGCAGCCAGGCCTGGCTTTTTCCGTGGATGCTGGAGATGGAACTTGAGTCTTCACACTTGCATAGCAAGCTGTTTCCTTAGCCCACTGTTTAGTCTTTTTGTTCATTTTAAAACTTATTCCTTTTATTTTTGATGTATATTGTTTTGTATCATGTATGATTGTGTACCATGTGCAGGCTTGCTACTTGATGAGGCCAGAAGGTGTCAAGTCTCACAGATCTGGAGTCCCAGGTGACGAGCCACCATGTGTAGCATGACTTCCAGAACAACCATGTGGATGCTGGGAATCAAACCTGTGTCCCTTGCAAGATTAGCAAGCGCTCATAACTGCTGTGCTATCTCTCCAGTCCCATCCCACTGTTTATTCTTAAAAGTCATTTAGTTTTTAATCTTTTAGATGTAGTTTTAGAAAATGAGTTAATATCTTATTGGATGTTAATAGGAAGACACAATTCAAAGACATTTTGTTTTCATGTAAACTGGCCTTCTCTACTTTTTACATTTATAAATGTTGTATCACTAAAAATTAACATAGTTTTAAAATTTGTGTTTCAGGACTACATGTTAAAATAGTTTTTTTCTATTAAATA